>NW_027476143.1:250000-272500 GCF_051020955.1 Megalopta genalis
GATTTTCCAGAAAATTGAAAAAACCGAAAAATGTCAAGAGTAAAGTGCCATTTTCTGACATTAGATTTCGTTCTAAATGCTTAATCCCTATGTAGAAACGTTAGTTAAGCAAGAATATCGTATTTTTAAAAAAATCTAATGATAGGATTTTTCAGAAAATTGAAAAAACCGTAAAATGTCAAGAGTAAAGTGCCCTTATTTTAAACAATGTATCGTTCTAAATGCTTAATCCCTATGTAAAAAAGTTATTTTAGCAGGAATATGTTATTGAAAAAAATTAGAAAAATTTATTTTAGCCGTAAATCGAAAATAATGGGGACACCGGAGCTGTTCGAAGCGCCGAGCGCGCCGCGTACGCCCGAATATTTTCAAAGTCCCAACGTACCGATCAAGAGTAAAGTACCATTTTCCTACATTAGGTTTCGTTCTAAATGCTTAATCCCTATGTAAAAACGTTAGTTAAGCAAGAATATCGTATTTTTAAAAAAATCTAATGATAGGATTTCCCAGAAAATTGAAAAAACCGAAAAATGTCAAGAGTAAAGTGCCATTTTCTGACATTAGATTTCGTTCTAAATGCTTAATCCCTATGTAGAAACGTTAGTTAAGCAAGAATATCGTATTTTTAAAAAAATCTAATGATAGGATTTTTCAGAAAATTGAAAAAACCGTAAAATGTCAAGAGTAAAGTGCCCTTACTTTAAACAATGTATCGTTCTAAATGCTTAATCCCTATGTAAAAAAGTTATTTAAGCAGGAATATGTTATTGAAAAAAATTAGAAAAATTTATTTTAGCCGTAAATCGAAAATAATGGATCGAGCGAATCGGTCGATTGCGCCGAGACGCGCTATGATGCAACAGACGAGCGATTGGAACGCCCGAATATTTTCAAAGTCCCAACGTACCGATCAAGAGTAAAGTACCATTTTCCTACATTAGATTTCGTTCTAAATGCTTAATCCCTATGTAAAAACGTTAGTTAAGCAAGAATATCGTATTTTTAAAAAAATCTAATGATAGGATTTTCCAGAAAATTGAAAAAACCGAAAAATGTCAAGAGTAAAGTGCCATTTTCTGACATTAGATTTCGTTCTAAATGCTTAATCCCTATGTAGAAACGTTAGTTAAGCAAGAATATCGTATTTTTAAAAAAATCTAATGATAGGATTTTTCAGAAAATTGAAAAAACCGTAAAATGTCAAGAGTAAAGTGCCCTTATTTTAAACAATGTATCGTTCTAAATGCTTAATCCCTATGTAAAAAAGTTATTTAAGCAGGAATATGTTATTGAAAAAAATTAGAAAAATTTATTTTAGCCGTAAATCGAAAATAATGGATCGAGCGAATCGGTCGATTGCGCCGAGACGCGCTATGATGCAACAGACGAGCGATTGGAACGCCCGAATATTTTCAAAGTCCCAACGTACCGATCAAGAGTAAAGTACCATTTTCCTACATTAGATTTCGTTCTAAATGCTTAATCCCTATGTAAAAACGTTAGTTAAGCAAGAATATCGTATTTTTAAAAAAATCTAATGATAGGATTTTCCAGAAAATTGAAAAAACCGAAAAATGTCAAGAGTAAAGTGCCATTTTCTGACATTAGATTTCGTTCTAAATGCTTAATCCCTATGTAGAAACGTTAGTTAAGCAAGAATATCGTATTTTTAAAAAAATCTAATGATAGGATTTTTCAGAAAATTGAAAAAACCGTAAAATGTCAAGAGTAAAGTGCCCTTATTTTAAACAATGTATCGTTCTAAATGCTTAATCCCTATGTAAAAAAGTTATTTAAGCAGGAATATGTTATTGAAAAAAATTAGAAAAATTTATTTTAGCCGTAAATCGAAAATAATGGATCGAGCGAATCGGTCGATTGCGCCGAGACGCGCTATGATGCAACAGACGAGCGATTGGAACGCCCGAATATTTTCAAAGTCCCAACGTACCGATCAAGAGTAAAGTACCATTTTCCTACATTAGGTTTCGTTCTAAATGCTTAATCCCTATGTAAAAACGTTAGTTAAGCAAGAATATCGTATTTTTAAAAAAATCTAATGATAGGATTTCCCAGAAAATTGAAAAAACCGAAAAATGTCAAGAGTAAAGTGCCATTTTCTGACATTAGATTTCGTTCTAAATGCTTAATCCCTATGTAGAAACGTTAGTTAAGCAAGAATATCGTATTTTTAAAAAAATCTAATGATAGGATTTTTCAGAAAATTGAAAAAACCGTAAAATGTCAAGAGTAAAGTGCCCTTATTTTAAACAATGTATCGTTCTAAATGCTTAATCCCTATGTAAAAAAGTTATTTTAGCAGGAATATGTTATTGAAAAAAATTAGAAAAATTTATTTTAGCCGTAAATCGAAAATAATGGGGACACCGGAGCTGTTCGAAGCGCCGAGCGCGCCGCGTACGCCCGAATATTTTCAAAGTCCCAACGTACCGATCAAGAGTAAAGTACCATTTTCCTACATTAGATTTCGTTCTAAATGCTTAATCCCTATGTAAAAACGTTAGTTAAGCAAGAATATCGTATTTTAAAAAAAATCTAATGATAGGATTTTCCAGAAAATTGAAAAAACCGAAAAATGTCAAGAGTAAAGTGCCATTTTCTGACATTAGATTTCGTTCTAAATGCTTAATCCCTATGTAGAAACGTTAGTTAAGCAAGATTATCGTATTTTTAAAAAAATCTAATGATAGGATTTTTCAGAAAATTGAAAAAACCGTAAAATGTCAAGAGTAAAGTGCCCTTACTTTAAACAATGTATCGTTCTAAATGCTTAATCCCTATGTAAAAAAGTTATTTAAGCAGGAATATGTTATTGAAAAAAATTAGAAAAATTTATTTTAGCCGTAAATCGAAAATAATGGATCGAGCGAATCGGTCGATTGCGCCGAGACGCGCTATGATGCAACAGACGAGCGATTGGAACGCCCGAATATTTTCAAAGTCCCAACGTACCGATCAAGAGTAAAGTACCATTTTCCTACATTAGATTTCGTTCTAAATGCTTAATCCCTATGTAAAAACGTTAGTTAAGCAAGAATATCGTATTTTTAAAAAAATCTAATGATAGGATTTTCCAGAAAATTGAAAAAACCGAAAAATGTCAAGAGTAAAGTGCCATTTTCTGACATTAGATTTCGTTCTAAATGCTTAATCCCTATGTAGAAACGTTAGCTAAGCAAGAATATCGTATTTTTAAAAAAATCTAATGATAGGATTTTTCAGAAAATTGAAAAAACCGTAAAATGTCAAGAGTAAAGTGCCCTTATTTTAAACAATGTATCGTTCTAAATGCTTAATCCCTATGTAAAAAAGTTATTTAAGCAGGAATATGTTATTGAAAGAAATTAGAAAAATTTATTTTAGCCGTAAATCGAAAATAATGGATCGAGCGAATCGGTCGATTGCGCCGAGACGCGCTATGATGCAACAGACGAGCGATTGGAACGCCCGAATATTTTCAAAGTCCCAACGTACCGATCAAGAGTAAAGTACCATTTTCCTACATTAGATTTCGTTCTAAATGCTTAATCCCTATGTAAAAACGTTAGTTAAGCAAGAATATCGTATTTTTAAAAAAATCTAATGATAGGATTTCCCAGAAAATTGAAAAAACCGAAAAATGTCAAGAGTAAAGTGCCATTTTCTGACATTAGATTTCGTTCTAAATGCTTAATCCCTATGTAGAAACGTTAGTTAAGCAAGAATATCGTATTTTTAAAAAAATCTAATGATAGGATTTTTCAGAAAATTGAAAAAACCGTAAAATGTCAAGAGTAAAGTGCCATTTTCTGACATTAGATTTCGTTCTAAATGCTTAATCCCTATGTAGAAACGTTAGTTAAGCAAGAATATCGTATTTTTAAAAAAATCTAATGATAGGATTTTTCAGAAAATTGAAAAAACCGTAAAATGTCAAGAGTAAAGTGCCCTTACTTTAAACAATGTATCGTTCTAAATGCTTAATCCCTATGTAAAAAAGTTATTTAAGCAGGAATATGTTATTGAAAAAAATTAGAAAAATTTATTTTAGCCGTAAATCGAAAATAATGGATCGAGCGAATCGGTCGATTGCGCCGAGACGCGCTATGATGCAACAGACGAGCGATTGGAACGCCCGAATATTTTCAAAGTCCCAACGTACCGATCAAGAGTAAAGTACCATTTTCCTACATTAGATTTCGTTCTAAATGCTTAATCCCTATGTAAAAACGTTAGTTAAGCAAGAATATCGTATTTTTAAAAAAATCTAATGATAGGATTTTCCAGAAAATTGAAAAAACCGAAAAATGTCAAGAGTAAAGTGCCATTTTCTGACATTAGATTTCGTTCTAAATGCTTAATCCCTATGTAGAAACGTTAGTTAAGCAAGAATATCGTATTTTTAAAAAAATCTAATGATAGGATTTTTCAGAAAATTGAAAAAACCGTAAAATGTCAAGAGTAAAGTGCCCTTATTTTAAACAATGTATCGTTCTAAATGCTTAATCCCTATGTAAAAAAGTTATTTTAGCAGGAATATGTTATTGAAAAAAATTAGAAAAATTTATTTTAGCCGTAAATCGAAAATAATGGGGACACCGGAGCTGTTCGAAGCGCCGAGCGCGCCGCGTACGCCCGAATATTTTCAAAGTCCCAACGTACCGATCAAGAGTAAAGTACCATTTTCCTACATTAGATTTCGTTCTAAATGCTTAATCCCTATGTAAAAACGTTAGTTAAGCAAGAATATCGTATTTTAAAAAAAATCTAATGATAGGATTTTCCAGAAAATTGAAAAAACCGAAAAATGTCAAGAGTAAAGTGCCATTTTCTGACATTAGATTTCGTTCTAAATGCTTAAACCCTATGTAGAAACGTTAGTTAAGCAAGATTATCGTATTTTTAAAAAAATCTAATGATAGGATTTTTCAGAAAATTGAAAAAACCGTAAAATGTCAAGAGTAAAGTGCCCTTACTTTAAACAATGTATCGTTCTAAATGCTTAATCCCTATGTAAAAAAGTTATTTAAGCAGGAATATGTTATTGAAAAAAATTAGAAAAATTTATTTTAGCCGTAAATCGAAAATAATGGATCGAGCGAATCGGTCGATTGCGCCGAGACGCGCTATGATGCAACAGACGAGCGATTGGAACGCCCGAATATTTTCAAAGTCCCAACGTACCGATCAAGAGTAAAGTACCATTTTCCTACATTAGATTTCGTTCTAAATGCTTAATCCCTATGTAAAAACGTTAGTTAAGCAAGAATATCGTATTTTTAAAAAAATCTAATGATAGGATTTCCCAGAAAATTGAAAAAACCGAAAAATGTCAAGAGTAAAGTGCCATTTTCTGACATTAGATTTCGTTCTAAATGCTTAATCCCTATGTAGAAACGTTAGTTAAGCAAGAATATCGTATTTTTAAAAAAATCTAATGATAGGATTTTTCAGAAAATTGAAAAAACCGTAAAATGTCAAGAGTAAAGTGCCCTTACTTTAAACAATGTATCGTTCTAAATGCTTAATCCCTATGTAAAAAAGTTATTTAAGCAGGAATATGTTATTGAAAAAAATTAGAAAAATTTATTTTAGCCGTAAATCGAAAATAATGGATCGAGCGAATCGGTCGATTGCGCCGAGACGCGCTATGATGCAACAGACGAGCGATTGGAACGCCCGAATATTTTCAAAGTCCCAACGTACCGATCAAGAGTAAAGTACCATTTTCCTACATTAGATTTCGTTCTAAATGCTTAATCCCTATGTAAAAACGTTAGTTAAGCAAGAATATCGTATTTTTAAAAAAATCTAATGATAGGATTTCCCAGAAAATTGAAAAAACCGAAAAATGTCAAGAGTAAAGTGCCATTTTCTGACATTAGATTTCGTTCTAAATGCTTAATCCCTATGTAGAAACGTTAGTTAAGCAAGAATATCGTATTTTTAAAAAAATCTAATGATAGGATTTTTCAGAAAATTGAAAAAACCGTAAAATGTCAAGAGTAAAGTGCCCTTATTTTAAACAATGTATCGTTCTAAATGCTTAATCCCTATGTAAAAAAGTTATTTTAGCAGGAATATGTTATTGAAAAAAATTAGAAAAATTTATTTTAGCCGTAAATCGAAAATAATGGGGACACCGGAGCTGTTCGAAGCGCCGAGCGCGCCGCGTACGCCCGAATATTTTCAAAGTCCCAACGTACCGATCAAGAGTAAAGTACCATTTTCCTACATTAGATTTCGTTCTAAATGCTTAATCCCTATGTAAAAACGTTAGTTAAGCAAGAATATCGTATTTTAAAAAAAATCTAATGATAGGATTTTCCAGAAAATTGAAAAAACCGAAAAATGTCAAGAGTAAAGTGCCATTTTCTGACATTAGATTTCGTTCTAAATGCTTAATCCCTATGTAGAAACGTTAGTTAAGCAAGAATATCGTATTTTTAAAAAAATCTAATGATAGGATTTTTCAGAAAATTGAAAAAACCGTAAAATGTCAAGAGTAAAGTGCCCTTACTTTAAACAATGTATCGTTCTAAATGCTTAATCCCTATGTAAAAAAGTTATTTAAGCAGGAATATGTTATTGAAAAAAATTAGAAAAATTTATTTTAGCCGTAAATCGAAAATAATGGATCGAGCGAATCGGTCGATTGCGCCGAGACGCGCTATGATGCAACAGACGAGCGATTGGAACGCCCGAATATTTTCAAAGTCCCAACGTACCGATCAAGAGTAAAGTACCATTTTCCTACATTAGATTTCGTTCTAAATGCTTAATCCCTATGTAAAAACGTTAGTTAAGCAAGAATATCGTATTTTTAAAAAAATCTAATGATAGGATTTCCCAGAAAATTGAAAAAACCGAAAAATGTCAAGAGTAAAGTGCCATTTTCTGACATTAGATTTCGTTCTAAATGCTTAATCCCTATGTAGAAACGTTAGTTAAGCAAGAATATCGTATTTTTAAAAAAATCTAATGATAGGATTTTTCAGAAAATTGAAAAAACCGTAAAATGTCAAGAGTAAAGTGCCCTTACTTTAAACAATGTATCGTTCTAAATGCTTAATCCCTATGTAAAAAAGTTATTTAAGCAGGAATATGTTATTGAAAAAAATTAGAAAAATTTATTTTAGCCGTAAATCGAAAATAATGGATCGAGCGAATCGGTCGATTGCGCCGAGACGCGCTATGATGCAACAGACGAGCGATTGGAACGCCCGAATATTTTCAAAGTCCCAACGTACCGATCAAGAGTAAAGTACCATTTTCCTACATTAGATTTCGTTCTAAATGCTTAATCCCTATGTAAAAACGTTAGTTAAGCAAGAATATCGTATTTTTAAAAAAATCTAATGATAGGATTTTCCAGAAAATTGAAAAAACCGAAAAATGTCAAGAGTAAAGTGCCATTTTCTGACATTAGATTTCGTTCTAAATGCTTAATCCCTATGTAGAAACGTTAGTTAAGCAAGAATATCGTATTTTTAAAAAAATCTAATGATAGGATTTTTCAGAAAATTGAAAAAACCGTAAAATGTCAAGAGTAAAGTGCCCTTATTTTAAACAATGTATCGTTCTAAATGCTTAATCCCTATGTAAAAAAGTTATTTTAGCAGGAATATGTTATTGAAAAAAATTAGAAAAATTTATTTTAGCCGTAAATCGAAAATAATGGGGACACCGGAGCTGTTCGAAGCGCCGAGCGCGCCGCGTACGCCCGAATATTTTCAAAGTCCCAACGTACCGATCAAGAGTAAAGTACCATTTTCCTACATTAGATTTCGTTCTAAATGCTTAATCCCTATGTAAAAACGTTAGTTAAGCAAGAATATCGTATTTTAAAAAAAATCTAATGATTGGATTTTCCAGAAAATTGAAAAAACCGAAAAATGTCAAGAGTAAAGTGCCATTTTCTGACATTAGATTTCGTTCTAAATGCTTAATCCCTATGTAGAAACGTTAGTTAAGCAAGATTATCGTATTTTTAAAAAAATCTAATGATAGGATTTTCCAGAAAATTGAAAAAACCGTAAAATGTCAAGAGTAAAGTGCCCTTACTTTAAACAATGTATCGTTCTAAATGCTTAATCCCTATGTAAAAAAGTTATTTAAGCAGGAATATGTTATTGAAAAAAATTAGAAAAATTTATTTTAGCCGTAAATCGAAAATAATGGATCGAGCGAATCGGTCGATTGCGCCGAGACGCGCTATGATGCAACAGACGAGCGATTGGAACGCCCGAATATTTTCAAAGTCCCAACGTACCGATCAAGAGTAAAGTACCATTTTCCTACATTAGATTTCGTTCTAAATGCTTAATCCCTATGTAAAAACGTTAGTTAAGCAAGAATATCGTATTTTTAAAAAAATCTAATGATAGGATTTCCCAGAAAATTGAAAAAACCGAAAAATGTCAAGAGTAAAGTGCCATTTTCTGACATTAGATTTCGTTCTAAATGCTTAATCCCTATGTAGAAACGTTAGTTAAGCAAGAATATCGTATTTTTAAAAAAATCTAATGATAGGATTTTTCAGAAAATTGAAAAAACCGTAAAATGTCAAGAGTAAAGTGCCCTTACTTTAAACAATGTATCGTTCTAAATGCTTAATCCCTATGTAAAAAAGTTATTTAAGCAGGAATATGTTATTGAAAAAAATTAGAAAAATTTATTTTAGCCGTAAATCGAAAATAATGGATCGAGCGAATCGGTCGATTGCGCCGAGACGCGCTATGATGCAACAGACGAGCGATTGGAACGCCCGAATATTTTCAAAGTCCCAACGTACCGATCAAGAGTAAAGTACCATTTTCCTACATTAGGTTTCGTTCTAAATGCTTAATCCCTATGTAAAAACGTTAGTTAAGCAAGAATATCGTATTTTTAAAAAAATCTAATGATAGTATTTCCCAGAAAATTGAAAAAACCGAAAAATGTCAAGAGTAAAGTGCCATTTTCTGACATTAGATTTCGTTCTAAATGCTTAATCCCTATGTAGAAACGTTAGTTAAGCAAGAATATCGTATTTTTAAAAAAATCTAATGATAGGATTTTTCAGAAAATTGAAAAAACCGTAAAATGTCAAGAGTAAAGTGCCCTTACTTTAAACAATGTATCGTTCTAAATGCTTAATCCCTATGTAAAAAAGTTATTTAAGCAGGAATATGTTATTGAAAGAAATTAGAAAAATTTATTTTAGCCGTAAATCGAAAATAATGGATCGAGCGAATCGGTCGATTGCGCCGAGACGCGCTATGATGCAACAGACGAGCGATTGGAACGCCCGAATATTTTCAAAGTCCCAACGTACCGATCAAGAGTAAAGTACCATTTTCCTACATTAGATTTCGTTCTAAATGCTTAATCCCTATGTAAAAACGTTAGTTAAGCAAGAATATCGTATTTTTAAAAAAATCTAATGATAGGATTTTCCAGAAAATTGAAAAAACCGAAAAATGTCAAGAGTAAAGTGCCATTTTCTGACATTAGATTTCGTTCTAAATGCTTAATCCCTATGTAGAAACGTTAGTTAAGCAAGAATATCGTATTTTTAAAAAAATCTAATGATAGGATTTTTCAGAAAATTGAAAAAACCGTAAAATGTCAAGAGTAAAGTGCCCTTACTTTAAACAATGTATCGTTCTAAATGCTTAATCCCTATGTAAAAAAGTTATTTAAGCAGGAATATGTTATTGAAAGAAATTAGAAAAATTTATTTTAGCCGTAAATCGAAAATAATGGATCGAGCGAATCGGTCGATTGCGCCGAGACGCGCTATGATGCAACAGACGAGCGATTGGAACGCCCGAATATTTTCAAAGTCCCAACGTACCGATCAAGAGTAAAGTACCATTTTCCTACATTAGATTTCGTTCTAAATGCTTAATCCCTATGTAAAAACGTTAGTTAAGCAAGAATATCGTATTTTTAAAAAAATCTAATGATAGGATTTTCCAGAAAATTGAAAAAACCGAAAAATGTCAAGAGTAAAGTGCCATTTTCTGACATTAGATTTCGTTCTAAATGCTTAATCCCTATGTAGAAACGTTAGTTAAGCAAGAATATCGTATTTTTAAAAAAATCTAATGATAGGATTTTTCAGAAAATTGAAAAAACCGTAAAATGTCAAGAGTAAAGTGCCCTTATTTTAAACAATGTATCGTTCTAAATGCTTAATCCCTATGTAAAAAAGTTATTTTAGCAGGAATATGTTATTGAAAAAAATTAGAAAAATTTATTTTAGCCGTAAATCGAAAATAATGGGGACACCGGAGCTGTTCGAAGCGCCGAGCGCGCCGCGTACGCCCGAATATTTTCAAAGTCCCAACGTACCGATCAAGAGTAAAGTACCATTTTCCTACATTAGGTTTCGTTCTAAATGCTTAATCCCTATGTAAAAACGTTAGTTAAGCAAGAATATCGTATTTTTAAAAAAATCTAATGATAGGATTTCCCAGAAAATTGAAAAAACCGAAAAATGTCAAGAGTAAAGTGCCATTTTCTGACATTAGATTTCGTTCTAAATGCTTAATCCCTATGTAGAAACGTTAGCTAAGCAAGAATATCGTATTTTTAAAAAAATCTAATGATAGGATTTTTCAGAAAATTGAAAAAACCGTAAAATGTCAAGAGTAAAGTGCCCTTATTTTAAACAATGTATCGTTCTAAATGCTTAATCCCTATGTAAAAAAGTTATTTTAGCAGGAATATGTTATTGAAAAAAATTAGAAAAATTTATTTTAGCCGTAAATCGAAAATAATGGGGACACCGGAGCTGTTCGAAGCGCCGAGCGCGCCGCGTACGCCCGAATATTTTCAAAGTCCCAACGTACCGATCAAGAGTAAAGTACCATTTTCCTACATTAGATTTCGTTCTAAATACTTAATCCCTATGTAAAAACGTTAGTTAAGCAAGAATATCGTATTTTTAAAAAAATCTAATGATAGGATTTTCCAGAAAATTGAAAAAACCGAAAAATGTCAAGAGTAAAGTGCCATTTTCTGACATTAGATTTCGTTCTAAATGCTTAATCCCTATGTAGAAACGTTAGTTAAGCAAGAATATCGTATTCTTAAAAAAATCTAATGATAGGATTTTTCAGAAAATTGAAAAAACCGTAAAATGTCAAGAGTAAAGTGCCCTTATTTTAAACAATGTATCGTTCTAAATGCTTAATCCCTATGTAAAAAAGTTATTTAAGCAAGAATATGTTATTGAATAAAATGAGAAAAATTTATTTTAGCCGTAAATCGAAAATAATGGATCGAGCGAATCGGTCGATTGCGCCGAGACGCGCTATGATGCAACAGACGAGCGATTGGAACGCCCGAATATTTTCAAAGTCCCAACGTACCGATCAAGAGTAAAGTACCATTTTCCTACATTAGATTTCGTTCTAAATGCTTAATCCCTATGTAAAAACGTTAGTTAAGCAAGAATATCGTATTTTTAAAAAAATCTAATGATAGGATTTCCCAGAAAATTGAAAAAACCGAAAAATGTCAAGAGTAAAGTGCCATTTTCTGACATTAGATTTCGTTCTAAATGCTTAATCCCTATGTAGAAACGTTAGTTAAGCAAGAATATCGTATTTTTAAAAAAATCTAATGATAGGATTTTTCAGAAAATTGAAAAAACCGTAAAATGTCAAGAGTAAAGTGCCCTTATTTTAAACAATGTATCGTTCTAAATGCTTAATCCCTATGTAAAAAAGTTATTTAAGCAGGAATATGTTATTGAAAAAAATTAGAAAAATTTATTTTAGCCGTAAATCGAAAATAATGGATCGAGCGAATCGGTCGATTGCGCCGAGACGCGCTATGATGCAACAGACGAGCGATTGGAACGCCCGAATATTTTCAAAGTCCCAACGTACCGATCAAGAGTAAAGTACCATTTTCCTACATTAGATTTCGTTCTAAATGCTTAATCCCTATGTAAAAACGTTAGTTAAGCAAGAATATCGTATTTTTAAAAAAATCTAATGATAGGATTTTCCAGAAAATTGAAAAAACCGAAAAATGTCAAGAGTAAAGTGCCATTTTCTGACATTAGATTTCGTTCTAAATGCTTAATCCCTATGTAGAAACGTTAGTTAAGCAAGAATATCGTATTTTTAAAAAAATCTAATGATAGGATTTTTCAGAAAATTGAAAAAACCGTAAAATGTCAAGAGTAAAGTGCCCTTATTTTAAACAATGTATCGTTCTAAATGCTTAATCCCTATGTAAAAAAGTTATTTTAGCAGGAATATGTTATTGAAAAAAATTAGAAAAATTTATTTTAGCCGTAAATCGAAAATAATGGGGACACCGGAGCTGTTCGAAGCGCCGAGCGCGCCGCGTACGCCCGAATATTTTCAAAGTCCCAACGTACCGATCAAGAGTAAAGTACCATTTTCCTACATTAGATTTCGTTCTAAATGCTTAATCCCTATGTAAAAACGTTAGTTAAGCAAGAATATCGTATTTTAAAAAAAATCTAATGATAGGATTTTCCAGAAAATTGAAAAAACCGAAAAATGTCAAGAGTAAAGTGCCATTTTCTGACATTAGATTTCGTTCTAAATGCTTAATCCCTATGTAGAAACGTTAGTTAAGCAAGATTATCGTATTTTTAAAAAAATCTAATGATAGGATTTTTCAGAAAATTGAAAAAACCGTAAAATGTCAAGAGTAAAGTGCCCTTACTTTAAACAATGTATCGTTCTAAATGCTTAATCCCTATGTAAAAAAGTTATTTAAGCAGGAATATGTTATTGAAAAAAATTAGAAAAATTTATTTTAGCCGTAAATCGAAAATAATGGATCGAGCGAATCGGTCGATTGCGCCGAGACGCGCTATGATGCAACAGACGAGCGATTGGAACGCCCGAATATTTTCAAAGTCCCAACGTACCGATCAAGAGTAAAGTACCATTTTCCTACATTAGATTTCGTTCTAAATGCTTAATCCCTATGTAAAAACGTTAGTTAAGCAAGAATATCGTATTTTTAAAAAAATCTAATGATAGGATTTCCCAGAAAATTGAAAAAACCGAAAAATGTCAAGAGTAAAGTGCCATTTTCTGACATTAGATTTCGTTCTAAATGCTTAATCCCTATGTAGAAACGTTAGTTAAGCAAGAATATCGTATTTTTAAAAAAATCTAATGATAGGATTTTTCAGAAAATTGAAAAAACCGTAAAATGTCAAGAGTAAAGTGCCCTTACTTTAAACAATGTATCGTTCTAAATGCTTAATCCCTATGTAAAAAAGTTATTTAAGCAGGAATATGTTATTGAAAGAAATTAGAAAAATTTATTTTAGCCGTAAATCGAAAATAATGGATCGAGCGAATCGGTCGATTGCGCCGAGACGCGCTATGATGCAACAGACGAGCGATTGGAACGCCCGAATATTTTCAAAGTCCCAACGTACCGATCAAGAGTAAAGTACCATTTTCCTACATTAGATTTCGTTCTAAATGCTTAATCCCTATGTAAAAACGTTAGTTAAGCAAGAATATCGTATTTTTAAAAAAATCTAATGATAGGATTTCCCAGAAAATTGAAAAAACCGAAAAATGTCAAGAGTAAAGTGCCATTTTCTGACATTAGATTTCGTTCTAAATGCTTAATCCCTATGTAGAAACGTTAGTTAAGCAAGAATATCGTATTTTTAAAAAAATCTAATGATAGGATTTTTCAGAAAATTGAAAAAACCGTAAAATGTCAAGAGTAAAGTGCCCTTACTTTAAACAATGTATCGTTCTAAATGCTTAATCCCTATGTAAAAAAGTTATTTAAGCAGGAATATGTTATTGAAAAAAATTAGAAAAATTTATTTTAGCCGTAAATCGAAAATAATGGATCGAGCGAATCGGTCGATTGCGCCGAGACGCGCTATGATGCAACAGACGAGCGATTGGAACGCCCGAATATTTTCAAAGTCCCAACGTACCGATCAAGAGTAAAGTACCATTTTCCTACATTAGGTTTCGTTCTAAATGCTTAATCCCTATGTAAAAACGTTAGTTAAGCAAGAATATCGTATTTTTAAAAAAATCTAATGATAGGATTTCCCAGAAAATTGAAAAAACCGAAAAATGTCAAGAGTAAAGTGCCATTTTCTGACATTAGATTTCGTTCTAAATGCTTAATCCCTATGTAGAAACGTTAGTTAAGCAAGAATATCGTATTTTTAAAAAAATCTAATGATAGGATTTATCAGAAAATTGAAAAAACCGTAAAATGTCAAGAGTAAAGTGCCCTTACTTTAAACAATGTATCGTTCTAAATGCTTAATCCCTATGTAAAAAAGTTATTTAAGCAGGAATATGTTATTGAAAGAAATTAGAAAAATTTATTTTAGCCGTAAATCGAAAATAATGGATCGAGCGAATCGGTCGATTGCGCCGAGACGCGCTATGATGCAACAGACGAGCGATTGGAACGCCCGAATATTTTCAAAGTCCCAACGTACCGATCAAGAGTAAAGTACCATTTTCCTACATTAGATTTCGTTCTAAATGCTTAATCCCTATGTAAAAACGTTAGTTAAGCAAGAATATCGTATTTTTAAAAAAATCTAATGATAGGATTTTCCAGAAAATTGAAAAAACCGAAAAATGTCAAGAGTAAAGTGCCATTTTCTGACATTAGATTTCGTTCTAAATGCTTAATCCCTATGTAGAAACGTTAGTTAAGCAAGAATATCGTATTTTTAAAAAAATCTAATGATAGGATTTTTCAGAAAATTGAAAAAACCGTAAAATGTCAAGAGTAAAGTGCCCTTACTTTAAACAATGTATCGTTCTAAATGCTTAATCCCTATGTAAAAAAGTTATTTAAGCAGGAATATGTTATTGAAAAAAATTAGAAAAATTTATTTTAGCCGTAAATCGAAAATAATGGATCGAGCGAATCGGTCGATTGCGCCGAGACGCGCTATGATGCAACAGACGAGCGATTGGAGCGCCCGAATATTTTCAAAGTCCCAACGTACCGATCAAGAGTAAAGTACCATTTTCCTACATTAGATTTCGTTCTAAATGCTTAATCCCTATGTAAAAACGTTAGTTAAGCAAGAATATCGTATTTTTAAAAAAATCTAATGATAGGATTTCCCAGAAAATTGAAAAAACCGAAAAATGTCAAGAGTAAAGTGCCATTTTCTGACATTAGATTTCGTTCTAAATGCTTAATCCCTATGTAGAAACGTTAGTTAAGCAAGAATATCGTATTTTTAAAAAAATCTAATGATAGGATTTTTCAGAAAATTGAAAAAACCGTAAAATGTCAAGAGTAAAGTGCCCTTACTTTAAACAATGTATCGTTCTAAATGCTTAATCCCTATGTAAAAAAGTTATTTAAGCAGGAATATGTTATTGAAAAAAATTAGAAAAATTTATTTTAGCCGTAAATCGAAAATAATGGATCGAGCGAATCGGTCGATTGCGCCGAGACGCGCTATGATGCAACAGACGAGCGATTGGAACGCCCGAATATTTTCAAAGTCCCAACGTACCGATCAAGAGTAAAGTACCATTTTCCTACATTAGATTTCGTTCTAAATGCTTAATCCCTATGTAAAAACGTTAGTTAAGCAAGAATATCGTATTTTTAAAAAAATCTAATGATAGGATTTTCCAGAAAATTGAAAAAACCGAAAAATGTCAAGAGTAAAGTGCCATTTTCTGACATTAGATTTCGTTCTAAATGCTTAATCCCTATGTAGAAACGTTAGTTAAGCAAGAATATCGTATTTTTAAAAAAATCTAATGATAGGATTTTTCAGAAAATTGAAAAAACCGTAAAATGTCAAGAGTAAAGTGCCCTTATTTTAAACAATGTATCGTTCTAAATGCTTAATCCCTATGTAAAAAAGTTATTTTAGCAGGAATATGTTATTGAAAAAAATTAGAAAAATTTATTTTAGCCGTAAATCGAAAATAATGGGGACACCGGAGCTGTTCGAAGCGCCGAGCGCGCCGCGTACGCCCGAATATTTTCAAAGTCCCAACGTACCGATCAAGAGTAAAGTACCATTTTCCTACATTAGATTTCGTTCTAAATGCTTAATCCCTATGTAAAAACGTTAGTTAAGCAAGAATATCGTATTTTAAAAAAAATCTAATGATAGGATTTTCCAGAAAATTGAAAAAACCGAAAAATGTCAAGAGTAAAGTGCCATTTTCTGACATTAGATTTCGTTCTAAATGCTTAATCCCTATGTAGAAACGTTAGTTAAGCAAGATTATCGTATTTTTAAAAAAATCTAATGATAGGATTTTTCAGAAAATTGAAAAAACCGTAAAATGTCAAGAGTAAAGTGCCCTTACTTTAAACAATGTATCGTTCTAAATGCTTAATCCCTATGTAAAAAAGTTATTTAAGCAGGAATATGTTATTGAAAAAAATTAGAAAAATTTATTTTAGCCGTAAATCGAAAATAATGGATCGAGCGAATCGGTCGATTGCGCCGAGACGCGCTATGATGCAACAGACGAGCGATTGGAACGCCCGAATATTTTCAAAGTCCCAACGTACCGATCAAGAGTAAAGTACCATTTTCCTACATTAGATTTCGTTCTAAATGCTTAATCCCTATGTAAAAACGTTAGTTAAGCAAGAATATCGTATTTTAAAAAAAATCTAATGATAGGATTTTCCAGAAAATTGAAAAAACCGAAAAATGTCAAGAGTAAAGTGCCATTTTCTGACATTAGATTTCGTTCTAAATGCTTAATCCCTATGTAGAAACGTTAGTTAAGCAAGATTATCGTATTTTTAAAAAAATCTAATGATAGGATTTTTCAGAAAATTGAAAAAACCGTAAAATGTCAAGAGTAAAGTGCCCTTACTTTAAACAATGTATCGTTCTAAATGCTTAATCCCTATGTAAAAAAGTTATTTAAGCAGGAATATGTTATTGAAAAAAATTAGAAAAATTTATTTTAGCCGTAAATCGAAAATAATGGATCGAGCGAATCGGTCGATTGCGCCGAGACGCGCTATGATGCAACAGACGAGCGATTGGAACGCCCGAATATTTTCAAAGTCCCAACGTACCGATCAAGAGTAAAGTACCATTTTCCTACATTAGGTTTCGTTCTAAATGCTTAATCCCTATGTAAAAACGTTAGTTAAGCAAGAATATCGTATTTTTAAAAAAATCTAATGATAGGATTTCCCAGAAAATTGAAAAAACCGAAAAATGTCAAGAGTAAAGTGCCATTTTCTGACATTAGATTTCGTTCTAAATGCTTAATCCCTATGTAGAAACGTTAGTTAAGCAAGAATATCGTATTTTTAAAAAAATCTAATGATAGGATTTATCAGAAAATTGAAAAAACCGTAAAATGTCAAGAGTAAAGTGCCCTTACTTTAAACAATGTATCGTTCTAAATGCTTAATCCCTATGTAAAAAAGTTATTTAAGCAGGAATATGTTATTGAAAGAAATTAGAAAAATTTATTTTAGCCGTAAATCGAAAATAATGGATCGAGCGAATCGGTCGATTGCGCCGAGACGCGCTATGATGCAACAGACGAGCGATTGGAACGCCCGAATATTTTCAAAGTCCCAACGTACCGATCAAGAGTAAAGTACCATTTTCCTACATTAGATTTCGTTCTAAATGCTTAATCCCTATGTAAAAACGTTAGTTAAGCAAGAATATCGTATTTTTAAAAAAATCTAATGATAGGATTTTCCAGAAAATTGAAAAAACCGAAAAATGTCAAGAGTAAAGTGCCATTTTCTGACATTAGATTTCGTTCTAAATGCTTAATCCCTATGTAGAAACGTTAGTTAAGCAAGAATATCGTATTTTTAAAAAAATCTAATGATAGGATTTTTCAGAAAATTGAAAAAACCGTAAAATGTCAAGAGTAAAGTGCCCTTACTTTAAACAATGTATCGTTCTAAATGCTTAATCCCTATGTAAAAAAGTTATTTAAGCAGGAATATGTTATTGAAAGAAATTAGAAAAATTTATTTTAGCCGTAAATCGAAAATAATGGATCGAGCGAATCGGTCGATTGCGCCGAGACGCGCTATGATGCAACAGACGAGCGATTGGAACGCCCGAATATTTTCAAAGTCCCAACGTACCGATCAAGAGTAAAGTACCATTTTCCTACATTAGATTTCGTTCTAAATGCTTAATCCCTATGTAAAAACGTTAGTTAAGCAAGAATATCGTATTTTTAAAAAAATCTAATGATAGGATTTTCCAGAAAATTGAAAAAACCGAAAAATGTCAAGAGTAAAGTGCCATTTTCTGACATTAGATTTCGTTCTAAATGCTTAATCCCTATGTAGAAACGTTAGTTAAGCAAGAATATCGTATTTTTAAAAAAATCTAATGATAGGATTTTTCAGAAAATTGAAAAAACCGTAAAATGTCAAGAGTAAAGTGCCCTTATTTTAAACAATGTATCGTTCTAAATGCTTAATCCCTATGTAAAAAAGTTATTTTAGCAGGAATATGTTATTGAAAAAAATTAGAAAAATTTATTTTAGCCGTAAATCGAAAATAATGGGGACACCGGAGCTGTTCGAAGCGCCGAGCGCGCCGCGTACGCCCGAATATTTTCAAAGTCCCAACGTACCGATCAAGAGTAAAGTACCATTTTCCTACATTAGGTTTCGTTCTAAATGCTTAATCCCTATGTAAAAACGTTAGTTAAGCAAGAATATCGTATTTTTAAAAAAATCTAATGATAGGATTTCCCAGAAAATTGAAAAAACCGAAAAATGTCAAGAGTAAAGTGCCATTTTCTGACATTAGATTTCGTTCTAAATGCTTAATCCCTATGTAGAAACGTTAGCTAAGCAAGAATATCGTATTTTTAAAAAAATCTAATGATAGGATTTTTCAGAAAATTGAAAAAACCGTAAAATGTCAAGAGTAAAGTGCCCTTATTTTAAACATTATATCGTTCTAAATGCTTAATCCCTATGTAAAAAAGTTATCTAAGCAAGAATATGTTATTGAATAAAATGAGAAAAATTTATTTTAGCCGTAAATCGAAAAAAAGACTGTTCGTTTCTCTGTCTCTCTCGCGCGATCGAAGTATTGATGTTTCCCGGCAAAGTAATGGGATATTAATTAAACTTTATACACGAAATTACTCGTTTTGATCCCCGCTACACAGCCGTATACTTTTTATAATTTTGTGGAATCGGGAACCTTGCAATATTTATCATAACGCGGATCGACTGTCTCTGTCTCTTTCTAGATCGGAAGAATCGATGTTTCCCGGCAAACTAATGGGAGTTTAATTAAACTTTATACACGAAATTACTCGTTTTGATCCCCGCTACACAGCCGTATACTTTTTATAATTTTGTGGAATCGGGAACCTTGAAATATTTAACATAACGCGGATCGACTGTCTCTGTCTCTTTCTAGATCGGAATAATCGATGTTTCCTGGCAAACTATTGGGAGTTTAATTAAACTTTATACATGAAATTACTCGTTTTGATCCCCGCTACACAGCCGTATACTTTTTATAATTTTATGGAATCGGTAACCTTGAAATATTTAACATAACGCGGATCGACTGTCTCTGTCTCTTTCTAGATCGGAATAATCGATGTTTCCCGGCAAACTATTGGGAGATTAATTAAACTTTATACATGAAATTACTCGTTTTGATCCCCGCTACACAGCCGTATACTTTTTATAATTTTGTGGAATCGGGAACCTTGAAATATTTAACATAACGCGGATCGTCTATCTCTGTCTCTTTCTAGATCGGAAGAATCGATGTTTCCCGGCTAACTAATGGGAGTTTAATTAAACTTTATACACGAAATTACTCGTTTTGATCCCCGCTACACAGCCGTATACTTTTTATAATTTTGTGGAATCGGGAACCTTGAAATATTTAACATAACGCGGATCGACTGTCTCTGTCTCTTTCTAGATCGGAATAATCGATGTTTCCCGGCAAACTATTGGGAGTTTAATTAAACTTTATACATGAAATTACTCGTTTTGATCCCCGCTACACAGCCGTATACTTTTTATAATTTTATGGAATCGGTAACCTTGAAATATTTAACATAACGCGGATCGACTGTCTCTGTCTCTTTCTAGATCGGAATAATCGATGTTTCCCGGCAAACTATTGGGAGATTAATTAAACTTTATACATGAAATTACTCGTTTTGATCCCCGCTACACAGCCGTATACTTTTTATAATTTTGTGGAATCGGGAACCTTGAAATATTTAACATAACGCGGATCGTCTATCTCTGTCTCTTTCTAGATCGGAAGAATCGATGTTTCCCGGCAAACTATTGGGAGATTAATTAAACTTTATACATGAAATTACTCGTTTTGATCCCCGCTACACAGCCGTATGCTTTTTATAATTTTGTGGAATTGGGAACCTTGAAATATTTATCATAACGCGGATCGACTGTCTCTGTCTCTTTCTAGATCGGAAGAATCGATGTTTCCCGGCAAACTAATGGGAGTTTAATTAAACTTTATACACGAAATTACTCGTTTTGATCCCTGCTACACAGCCGTATACTTTTTATAATTTTGTGGAATCGGGAACCTTGAAATATTTAACATAACGCGGATCGTCTATCTCTGTCTCTTTCTAGATCGGAAGAATCGATGTTTCCCGGCAAACTATTGGGAGTTTAATTAAACTTTATACATGAAATTACTCGTTTTGATCCCCGCTACACAGCCGTATACTTTTTATAATTTTATGGAATCGGTAACCTTGAAATATTTAACATAACGCGGATCGACTGTCTCTGTCTCTTTCTAGATCGGAATAATCGATGTTTCCCGGCAAACTATTGGGAGATTAATTAAACTTTATACATGAAATTACTCGTTTTGATCCCCGCTACACAGCCGTATACTTTTTATAATTTTGTGGAATCGGGAACCTTGAAATATTTAACATAACGCGGATCGTCTATCTCTGTCTCTTTCTAGATCGGAAGAATCGATGTTTCCCGGCAAACTAATGGGAGTTTAATTAAACTTTATACACGAAATTACTCGTTTTGATCCCCGCTACACAGCCGTATACTTTTTATAATTTTGTGGAATCGGGAACCTTGAAATATTTAACATAACGCGGATCGACTGTCTCTGTCTCTTTCTAGATCGGAATAATCGATGTTTCCCGGCAAACTATTGGGAGTTTAATTAAACTTTATACATGAAATTACTCGTTTTGATCCCCGCTACACAGCCGTATACTTTTTATAATTTTATGGAATCGGTAACCTTGAAATATTTAACATAACGCGGATCGACTGTCTCTGTCTCTTTCTAGATCGGAATAATCGATGTTTCCCGGCAAACTATTGGGAGATTAATTAAACTTTATACATGAAATTACTCGTTTTGATCCCCGCTACACAGCCGTATACTTTTTATAATTTTGTGGAATCGGGAACCTTGAAATATTTAACATAACGCGGATCGTCTATCTCTGTCTCTTTCTAGATCGGAAGAATCGATGTTTCCCGGCAAACTATTGGGAGATTAATTAAACTTTATACATGAAATTACTCGTTTTGATCCCCGCTACACAGCCGTATACTTTTTATAATTTTGTGGAATTGGGAACCTTGAAATATTTATCATAACGCGGATCGACTGTCTCTGTCTCTTTCTAGATCGGAAGAATCGATGTTTCCCGGCAAACTAATGGGATATTAATTAAACTTTATACACGAAATTACTCGTTTTGATCCCTGCTACACAGCCGTATACTTTTTATAATTTTGTGGAATCGGGAACCTTGAAATATTTAACATAACGCGGATCGTCTATCTCTGTCTCTTTCTAGATCGGAAGAATCGATGTTTCCCGGCAAACTAATGGGAGTTTAATTAAACTTTATGCATCAAATCATTCAGTTTGACTCCTGCAACACAACCAAACACTCTCTGTAATTTTCTGAACTGAAAAACCACTGAAATTGCGCTCGAAATGCGGAGCGACGGGTCGACGCGTCTGCACTGTGCGACAGCTAGTCAAAACGTCCGAACAGCGTATTGTTTTCGATCTCTTGGTATAATATTCGTATTCCTTGCTGTGTATAGCTTCCGATCGATTATTGCAATGGTCAAAGTTCCAGCGGCGTAATGCTTTCCATAAGATTACATTAATATAACCAGCGGCATATTGCTTTCTATCTTGTAATGAAAATTTTATAACCAAGTACCAACGGCGTATTGCTTTCGTTCGGATAATGGAGATTTTACAACCAAGTACCAGCGGTTTCTGTCTTATAATTAAATTATTATAATAAAATAAAGTACCAGCGGCGTGTTACTTTCGTTCGGATAATGGAGATTTTATGTCCAGCGGCGTAGTGCTTTCTATCTTATAATGTAATTCTTATTACAAAGTACCAGCGGCGTATTGGTTCGTACCAGCGGCGTATTGCTTTTTTACCAGCGGCGTATTGCTTCGTACCAGCGGCGTATTGCTTTTTTTTCCAGCGGCGTATTGGTTCG
>NW_027476143.1:277500-292500 GCF_051020955.1 Megalopta genalis
CTAACCCGCAGGTAGGTCGCTCTCTTCTCGGACCTCAGGTCCGGGTTGGTCTCCCGCTGGTAACGCTTTCTGGCCGAGTACGTGGCCCTCTTCGCTCTGTTGAGCTCGGGGGTCCACCAAGGGGCGGTTCTTGCACGAAGCGTCTTGGTCCTCATCACGGCCCTGCATGCTGCGATCACCAGGTCCTGTATCGCACGGACGGCCCGCGCAATTCCAAGGTCGGTGCTCAGCCGTCCAGTTAGGTCCAGGCCCCTCCTCAGCTCAGCCAGGGCGCCCCGATAGCGCTTCCAGTCGGCGGCGGCGACGTTGAACCTCCCGTCCCGCCCGCGGCTCGGGACGATCTCGTCAGGTCCCAGACGTAGTAGGATGACAGCGTGGTCGCTGGCAGTCCATCCCTCCCTGACGCCCCAGTCCCTGACCATCGGAAGGACCCCGCCCGAGGCGAGCGTGACGTCAATATTTGAGGCGCCCCTGTGGGACCTGTAGGTAGGCGGGGCACCAGGCTCGTTCAGGACCGTTAGGCCCCACTGTGCGATCCTCTCCTCGAGAAGCTCGCCCCTCTCGTCAGTCCGGTGCGGTGGATGTTCCTGGGAGTGCCAGAGGGCGGACTTGGCGTTCACGTCGGCCCCCAGAACCAATTTCTGTCCCGGAAGCTGGGCTACCAGTCTGTCCACTCTCTCCAGGTACGGGACCACGCTGTCCGAGCACTGGAAGTAGGCCGAGGCCACGTACAGGCGGCCAAAGGGGCCGGTGATCTCCGCACAGACACAGTGCTCGTCACTGAGGTGCGCAATCTTGAGCGCCGCTATGTTGGGGTTACGCACAACGACAGCTGCCATGGCCCTCGCTCCGTCCCTCGCCCCGGTGATGATCGTGGCTGAGGAGTTAATGCCCACGAGTCTTCCCCTGACGCAGTAGGGCTCCTGTGCCAGGAGGATGTCGATGCGCCTGTCCGCCATCAGTTTGTCGACCTCCAGCGACACTAGGCGCGAGCACCTCATGTTATGTTGCATGATCGTGATGCCCGGGATGCTTTTGGTGTGGGGCTTAATAACCATAATCCGTGCGTGTGAGCGACAGATTTATGGCTGTGATGTATGCAGGGCAGTCTTTGCTCGTGACACAGTGTGTGGAGCTCTTTCCTGCCCTTGAGCAGTTGGCGCAGGTGGCCTGCCTGTCCTTCTTCGGGCACTCCTTGAAATTGTGCCCCGCTTCGGCGCAGTGGCCGCAGACCTCCCTTTCTGCCCTGCAGAATTTAGCTGGGTGTCCGAAGCCCTGACACTTGTAGCATCTCGTAACAGTGAGGTGGTCCTGGACTCGACAGCAGCTCCAGCCAATGTAAAGCCTCTCCTTGGGCACCAGGAGGTCGCGGGCGCGTCTGGAGACTTCAAACACCAGGTTGCACCTGTCTCTGGCCTTGTCTCCACTCTTGAACACCAGGCTCATCTCCCTCTTGACCACGGCGGCCTCTTCCTTCCCGAGGTTTTGATCGGCTACGTCCGCGATGATTTCCTTATCGTCTTGGGTCCGGGGAACGTCGAAGATGATGATCCTGGGGCTCCTCTTCGGCGCAGGGGCCACGACCAGTCCAGCGGCCCGGAGCTTGTCGTCGGCCATGAGAGTGGCGACATCAGACCTATTGGCCGTGACCAGGGCGACGCCGGAGCCCTGGGTCTTCCGGACTCCCTTGATCCGGAGGCCATGGGACCTTGGGGACACCAGTTGGAAGACAGCCTCTTTGGTCTTGTCGCTGTCGTCATACTTCGTCTGGTCCGTCGGTGTTATGATTACGACATTCGGCGGGTCCTGCTTTTGGGTTGACCTCGCGGCAATCGCCGACTTGACCCCAACCCGCTCCGCGTACGTGGGGGGCTTCCTTGTGGTGGCGGCAGCGGCGACGGCGACGGCGGCGGCTTGCTCCTGGAGGGCCTGGCAGGAGCGCGAGTGCGCCTTTGTCTGCAGCTCGGCTTCATCAAGGCATCCCTCCAGCTTACTGGAATACACAAGCGTTTTTACCAGGTAGTCGTGCAACTTGGTAGCCTGCGTGCACAGGGCATGCACTACGGAGGGCGGGATCTCGTTCTGCGGCAACGTGATGGTCTGTATGAGCTGCCGGTACGCCTTGGCCGCGCTTGCCCTGAACGCGACGACATTGGTGTCCTCCTCTGACGCTTTGTCCGGCGAACGATCCGGTGTCTGGACCTGGGTCGGTTGTTTGTCCTTCCTTTTCTTCTTTGTCTTCTTCCGGGTGGTCTCCATTGGCGGCCGGAAGGTCTGGTCGGAGGTGACAACGGTCTCGGAGTCAGTGTCCGAGAGTACCCTCTTCTTCATGCGGCGACCGTCTCCCGAAGAGGCAACCTCCATGTCGGGGCTAGTACACCGCCCTCACCGTTGGAAAAAAAAAAAAAAAAAAAAAAAAAAAAAAAAAAAAAAAAAAAAAAAAAAAGTTATTAAAATTTATTAAAATTGTTTATAAAAAAATTGTCCCGAAGTTGTTAAAAATTGTTTAAAATTGTTTAAACAATTTGTTTAAACAATTTACTTGAAGAATTGTTCACAGGGCGTTAATTTGTGTTCACAACGTTTTGAATTTCGCGCACTCCTGATTTTGTAAGTCCGCGGCGGAAACTCGCACTGTAGTTATGGCCCGCGGGGCCAATTGCTGCCAACTCTTGAAAAATTTTTTGGGTTGGCAGCAGTAGCTTCCTTTTGGTGCACAGAGTTTCCTCTCTACACCGCGCGGACCAATCACCGCGCAGAACACCGCTGATGCAGCGCCAGCCCACGCCGACGGTGGCGTCGGGAAGCTCGAGGTGGCAGCACGTGTTTTTCGAAGTATTTTACGATTTTTTCACTTTTCCAATTTTCACACTACACTGTTCAACGAGGAGTCAAAATACTCGTCTCGACGAGAAATTAATCACTGTGTTTTTAGTTTCCGTCTACGGCCACTCTTTCTCGAGAAAGTCGGAGCCGAAGGTCGGCGTGCCGGAGCACGTGGCGATCGATATATCGAAATCCACAACACTGTTTTTTCCGTCAGTTTTTGGCCGATTTGCACAATTTTTGGCACAGAACAATTCTCTCGGTGAGCACGACACACTGGAGCACACTTTACAATTCTTGCGGCACTTTTAACTGCTTTTACACTGTAACATTCAGAGCACGACGTGGCGGCGCGTCCTCTCAATGCGCCACCTGGCGGCAGAATCCAGTAGATAGGGACAGTTAGTGTTGTCGTCAAACTGTGGTCTCTGAGAGACGGGCCGTACCTAAGTCCTTGGTGGACCATACCGGCCGCTCTTGCGACTTGTGCCTGGTGTTCGGGCTCTACCTTCGTTCACCATCGTATCAGGGGAAGACAGCGTGCTACTCCCACTGCCACCTCGAGTCCAACCCAATCCAGGCACTCTTACGGAGTAGTGTTAAAGTCTTTTATCTCCGCAAGAGGGGCTTCAGCCTGGCCCGAGGGGACGAACCCCGAGGGGTTCGCCCAGCATGCCGTACATCAACGGAGCTGGACGAGTCCACGCTCCGTATGCAGTTTCGTTCTATGTTCGCTTCTTAGTCTTGCTTACGGATCGTGCGAATTTTCGGAACTCCTGAAACAGCTGCTCTGACACCAGGCTGGCTTTGTCGATTGGCCACTGAAATCCTTCTCGAATCGCCGCCTGGCGTAGGTGTTCCCTGTCCTCTACGTAACGCTGACAATCGTAGAGGACGTGGTTTGGAGTTTCCTCCTCCCCACATTCGCACAACTCGTCGTCGACCAGGGCGAACGTCTTGAGCTTCGCACGGAAGTCTCCGTGTCCGCTCAAGAACTGCGCTACATCATGGTCGACTCTGATCCAGCTCGCTGAGAGACGGTCTGATACCTCGCCGAAGTATTGGAAGGTTTCCCTACCCTTCGTCGAGGACGACCATCTCTGCTGCCACATCTCTAAAGTCGCCTCCCTCAGCCTTCTGCGAACTTGGGCTTCGGTGACGACTTCGTCAGCCAATTCGGCCTGACTCACTTGATAGGTTCCATGTTGGAACCCGAGTTTCTTCCTGGCTTTGTACACGCAGCTGAACTCCGCTATCGCCAAGTCCACAGGTATCTCCCCGGCGATCACGGGGATCGCATCAGTGGAGACTGTCCTGTAGGCTTTGACGCAGCCAAGCAGAACATGCCTCTGCGCCCTGGTGAGCACTTTACTCGTCCCAGAGGTAAGGCGGTCTGCCCAGCCCGCGGCAGCATACGTGACGATTGGGACAAACAAGCCGCGGTACAAAGTACGCATCGTCCGATATCCCAATCCCCAGTTCGACTTAGCAATCCTTGCTAGCGCATTAAACGTTCGCAAGGACTTGGCATTCAAATACTCGACATGGGAATGGATACCCAGTCTAGAGTCAAAATGCACGCCAAGGTAACGCACAGAGTCCTTGGCGGCAATATTCCGACCTCCTACTTTTATCACAGGTGGCCTCTCTCTGTCGAGAGAGCCTTTTAAGAATAACATCTCGGTCTTGGTCGCAGACAGCGACAATTTCTGCTGGTCGCACCAGCGAGAAATGGTGTCCACAACCAATTGGCCATTGCTTTCTAGACCCTTCCTGCTGTTCGCGAAGATCAAGACAAGAAGGTCGTCTGCATAGGCGATGGGCTCGCAAGCGAGCCCGGCGTTCGATAAGAGCTGTAGAACCTCGTCGAAGACTAAGTTCCAACAGCTCGGACCAAGAATCGATCCCTGTGGGCAGCCCTTAGTGACTTTCTTCCGCACTGCACCGCGATCAGACACCATAGTCACCACGCGGCCGTCGAAGTAGTCGACCACCAATCTAAGTAGGTTTTTTGGGCAGCCTCGCTTCCTCAACGCGTTGAGTATGCTTGGCCACCAGACATTATCAAAGGCCGCAGCAATGTCGAAGAGCAGACCCACGACGTACTTTTCCTCTCGACCGGACGCAAGCTCCCTCATCTTTACCACGGCATCAGTCGTGGATCGATGCGGCCTGAATCCGTATTGCCGATCGGAGGCGTAGTCGGGGTGCAAAAACAAACTAGCTAATCGCGTAGCGATTAGCTTCTCCAAGACTTTGCCTACGACCGAAAGCAAGCATATTGGTCTGTAGGACTTTATCTCCGTTTCAGGTTTCTCGGGTCCTTTAAGGATGGTAATGATGGACCCGACTTTCCATTCCACGGGAAAGACTCCGTGTGCCAGGCATCCGTTGTAGAGTCGGAGGAGCTCGCGTGAGATTGTATTACACGAACGTTTTAAAATCTCCGGCTCGATCCGATCTAGGCCTGGACACTTGCCGCTCTTCAGTCGGTTGACCGCCGATCTGAGCTCCGAGAGGGTGAAGGGACTGGCGTCCTCACTCTCCGGCTCGATGGCAGCTTCCCTCCTGACTCGCGCATGATCCGGGGAGTCATTCGCGGGGCTATCGTCCGGAATTAACCCCTCCAGCAGCGCGGAAGCGGTGGAGTCCCAGTCTGTGGTGTAACCCTGGGCAGTGTTACGATTTATATTCGAGATGACCGTGCTGGCTGTCATCTTCTGCCTCGTGATCTTATAAATGAGGCCCCAGGGTTCCTTGTTTCCCTGCTCGGTCACGAATGCACGCCAGCTGTGCGACCGAGCAGCTTTGATGGCGGCTTTGTAGGCCTTTCTCTGTTTAAGATACTCGGTCCTCTTGGCCGCCCTCTGCTCCTCTGAACATGCTGCGTTCTGCGAGGCTCGTCTAAGTTTGTAGACTCGCCTCTTTTGCCTCGTCAGGTCGGCCGTCCACCATGGGACGGATTTTGAATGCCACTGCTTGGTTGGCATCGAGGAGTCGCACGCTTGGACGATCATTCTTTCGATCTCCTGTGCTAGATGTTCGACATCCCCCTTATTGTTCAATGGATCGGGGGATATACTCCTCTTACTTTCCTGCAGCGCCTTGTCGAACTCGGGCCATTTTGCGCTTCGGAGTCGGAACCTTGGTAATAATCCGTTCCGGTTGGTGCTGCTGTTGCTACTAATTTCGGCAGCACCGTCCTCGGCGCAAAAACTCAAAGAAAACTCTATGACTCGGTGGTCGCTGGTCGTCAGGTCCTCGCGGACCTTCCAACCTCGCACCTTGTCGCAAATATCAGGTGTCGATAGTGTGACGTCGATGTATGACTGTCCACTAGGGCTGGAAAACGTCGGAGCGTTTCCAGCCTCGTTCAAGACAACCAAGCCATGGCTCACGATAAACTCTTCGAGTTTACGGCCTCTCACGTCCGTCTCCGCGCTGCCCCACTGGGCTGATTTTGCGTTAACGTCGGCAGAGATAATGACTCGGTTATGCTTAAGTGCGGAAAGAGCTCTCTCCAATCGCGCCAGACCTGATTCAACGTCATCGGAGCATTGAAAGTACTGGCTGATCAGGAAGAAGCTCCGAAACGAACCCGAGATGCTGACACAGGACAAATGCGTGTCGCACAAGTTAGAGACTTTGACCACGGTTAGATCCGGGTTTCTGACCGCTATTGCAGCCATCACCGGTTCGCCTGCCGTGATCAGCCTCGTTCTCAAGCCTAGCCCGGGCACAGTACCCCGCCAGCTATATGGCTCTTGTGCAAGCAACACATCTACCCCTCGCCTATGCATCTCAGTCCGGACTTCGTCGGTCACATTTCGGGCCCGCTGCATGTTATGCTGCATGACCCGTATGACTCTCGAGCGTCGCCGGTCGTTTGTACTATCCATTCGAGATTCAAATTATTATTCGCGTCTTATACGAGACATCTCCAAAACCAGCGCTTCCTGATAGGAGGCGCAGGCCGGGTCTCGCGACTTATGCTCAGATGGTCGCCCTCTGTCTTTACAGTTGGAGCAAACCGGAGGCTTGCTCTTCCTGTTACAGAGCGCATACCCGTGCCCTTTTTCGGCACAATGTCCGCAGACATCCTCTTTGAATTTGCAGCGCTTCGCCGTGTGCCCGAAGCGCTGGCACTTATAGCATCGGGTGACCTGTATGAAGTCCCGCACACGACAGGAACTCCACCCGAGGTACACCCGGTCCCCTCTCTGCGCCAGCCGCCGACGAATCTGCGGACTGACGGCCACTACCCAGTTGGCTGTCTCCGGGGTCTTGCCAGCCATGCGACTGACCCGAACACCCGAAGGCACATCCTTCTGGGACGCCTCAGAGAGGTTTTGCCTCCAAAGACTGGAGGCAATTTCCTCCTTGCCCATCCCTTTCGGAATGTCATAAATCAGGACCTCGGGGTCCCGTTTGCTGGGCAAGGAGACGGACAGTCCCGCACTCGCCAGCTTCTTATTGCCTACGAAGGCTTTTAGGTCCTCCTTGCGATCGGTTTCGACGACGATGCCACCGGAGTGGATGCGTCGAACCGATCTGACACGGATCGCCTCCTTCGCAGGTTTTACGATCGACAGAACAGCTCTCTTAGTAGCATCGCTGTTCTGTCCTTTATCCTTTGGCGGGAAGATACGCACCACGTATTGTGTCGGTGGTCTTCTCGCCTCCGGAGTCGCTGACTGGTTGACCTTTGCCACTTGGGCGTAGGTCAACTGCGCGGCATTGGAGACCGTCTTCGGGAGGGTTCCCTTGGACGGCCCAGGTCGCGCCGCACTCATTACGGCAGGACGCGCTTTTAGGTCCGCCCTGACCGCGGCGAGTTGCCCTTCAACGAAGCTGTTTCGTTGAATCAGCTCCTGGACCAACTCGTTGAGTGCTCCGACTTCTGCTAGTATCTTCGACCCGGACTCCTTGTTGACTTTCGACTCGGGTCGAAAGCAAAAGGTCCGTATCTCCGATACTCGCCTGAAGGCTTCGTCTCTCACGAGATCGAGAGGCCGTACCTTGTGCCCGGAAACCGTCCCCTTCGATTTCCTGGCCTGGTTTGCTGCGGCCTTGCCAGTAGGTGCGACTGGCTTGGCACGCTTCGACTTTTTGGTGACGGTTTTCCAACCGCCACCTTCGGGGTCTTCGACACGCACGGGTGCCGGTTGCACCTTCACGAGCGTGTCTTTGACTGATTCGATTTTTCTGGGTTTCTCCTTCCCAGCCTTGCGGCTGGGGGAGTCCCCCGACTTGGGCGCTGTCCCCACGTTACCGGTGTCCGGCGCGCCTTCTACCGTGGCCTCAGTTTTCACCGAGACCGCTCGCGTGGGTGTCACGCATCTCTCCAAGGTCACACGAGGATTGGCGATGTTCAGCACCTTCCCGGACCTTGTCTTTTTCGCAGACGCAGGAGGGCTAACAGCTGCTGCTGTAGCTTCCGCGTCTGTGGCGACGGCTTCACTCCGAGTAGGAGCTGGACCCGCCGACTTCGAACGTTCAATTTGTACTTTCAATTTAGATCCCATAGTTAGATCTTTGCCTTCATCCGGTACGCTCCCCGGCCACCACCGACCCACACATTTTGGAACCCGCCATCAGGCTGGGTTAGGGCTACGCACCGGACATAGTCTGCTGACTGGGCCGATTGCTCAACCCAGCCCGCGTCCTCGCCCGTCAGAACCCACTCGCCGAAGCGTATGGTCGTTCCAAGCCGATTGACTGGACCAGGGCTGCTTTTCTCGTCCAGCCTCCCATCTAGCCGAAGCAGAGGCCAAAGGTACGTGTTGGGGACGTCTCACCCGCAGGAGAGGGCCCCCTCAGATCCCAGGATCCTCTTTTCCGACGACAAGGGTCGCCACGCACGGCAAACACGCGGGAGACAGCAGTCGGAGAGGCTGCCTCTTCCTCTCCACCACACTTCGTTCGGTTCGCTGCGTTTTGAGAACACGAGCTATCCAGCGGTACCTTTTTCGTGGAGGCTCAAGTGTGGCTAGGGCACGTTTGCCCCTTGCGGCCTGGGTTGCCCAGGTGATTGGTTGCATCCCGATTTCTAGATCCAGCGGCATGTTGCTACGTGGCGCGCTCAGACAACGAAAATGCGGCATTCCGGTCAGACCAGAAAAACCGCACAACGTGACGCGGGGGACTGCAGCCACAAGTGACAACAGTCCCCCGGTAGGGAGTAGTACAGCATATTCAATGCTGTACATGAACACGCCACAGCCCGTATGCTTAGTTCAAGGGCCTCGCCATTATGCGAAGTACTACATGTACAACGCACTGGCGGTCTCAAAATACCCTCATCGCCGATGCATCTGATGCATCCGTCAACTCGGCAGCATTCACTCCGTCGGCGTGTTGCTTTGTGGCGTGTTCAGATAACGAAAATGCGGCATTCCAGTCAGACCAGAAAAACCGCATAACGTAACGCGGGGGACTGAAGCCACAAGTGACAACAGTCCCCCGGATGGGAGTAGTGCAGCATGTTCAATACTGCACAAGAACACGCCACAGCCCGCTTGCTTAATCACGGGCCTCGTCATTATGCGAAGCACTACATGTACAACGCACTGACGGTCTCTCGAGTGCCTTCATCGCCGATGCACCTATCGACTCAGCAGCAACATTCAATCCGACGGCGTGTTGCTTCGTGGCGTGTTCAGACAACGAAAATGCGGCATTCCAGTTAGACCAGAAAAACCGCATAACGTGACGCGGGGGACTGCAGCCACAAGTGACAACAGTCCCCCGGATGGGAGTAGTACAGCATGTTCAATACTGCACAAGAACACGCCACAGCCCGCTTGCTTAATCACGGGCCTCGTCATTATGCGAAGCACTACATGTACAACGCACTGACGGTCTCTCGAGTGCCTTCATCGCCGATGCACCTATCGACTCAGCAGCAACATTCAATCCGACGGCGTGTTGCTTCGTGGCGTGTTCAGACAACGAAAATGCGGCATTCCAGTTAGACCAGAAAAACCGCATAACGTGACGCGGGGGACTGCAGCCACAAGTGACAACAGTCCCCCGCTAAGGAGTAGTACAGCATATTCAATGCTGTACATGAACACGCCACAGCCCGCATGCTTAATCTCGGGCCTCGCCATTATGCGAAGTACTACATGTACGACGCACTGACGGTCTAAAATGCCTTCATCGTCGACGCATCCATCGACTCGGTAGTAGCAACAACCTTCGCGAGGACTAGTTCGGGGGTCGCCTCTCAACCCTGGGTGGCCACAGACCGCCACCGCCAGTAGATAGGGACAGTTTAGTGTGAATCTGGTCACCGCGAAGGTGACGCAGACATGTTTCCTCGCCCATTCGGGCATACACAACTAAATTTCCATCCACTTCCAGCGGCCCCACATTCAAGGGAAAGGGCCGAGGAAAAATCCGCACGTGCCATTGAGACGTTTACAATGGACGAGTTCTTTAGCCGCCAGCGAATTTCAGTTTCCATCTATCTGCTGGCGCCCACGGGGAACCACGGGGAGGCGAACTCGTGACACGACGCCTCGCGTCCACTAAACGAAGACCTAGGAAATCGGGATGGGTGTTGGAATCAGGATTTTTCCTACCGGAAGCCCTTTAGCCAAAGGGTTTCCCGGCAGAAGGATGCGAATACCTGGAAGACCTTTTCCGATGACACGAAGTGTTGTGCCGCTTCAGGCCATTTCCAGGTTCCGCTAGGGGTGATGTCCCGTAGAGCTTCTCTCTGCGGGTTGAAGTGTTTGCAGCGGAGAAGGAAGTGGTCTACCGTGTCCGACCCGTGACCACACCCACACGCCTCGCTGTCGGCAACCCCGTACGCGAAGAGGCGCGAACGGAAATTCCCATGTCCAGTGAGGACTTGTGTGGTGAAGTGGTTCGGTACCATCCACCCGGCCGCCATCCTTCTCTCGATACTGCTGAAGAAGGTGAAAGTTGTGCGGCCTTTGTGGGAGGAGTCCCACATGGATTGCCACATCCTTTTCACCTCAGCCACGATCCTAATTTTCGCATCGTTGGTTCCCGCTGGGACCACGATGTTACCGATCCTGGCATCCATATTTTTCCTGACCTGGTAAAGGGCTTTGGCCTGTTGTAGCTCAAGTCCGATAGGGGGGGTACCGGCCACCACACACATGCTATCCCACGATGACCGGCGGTATGCACCGGTCACCGCGATGAGAGCACGCCGTTGAGCGGCTCCGAGTATTCCCAGCTCCCCTGCCGTGCACCCTCCGGCCCATCCGGCGGCGGCGTAAGTCGCTACCGGGATGAAGACCCCGCGGTACACAGCCGAGAGTGCTCTGAAACCGAGCCCCCATCCTCGTCTCGCCAACCTGCCAAGTTTCGCGAAAAGCGACCCGGTTTTGTCGCTGATATATTGACAATGGGATCGGACACCCATGTCCCTATCTAAGTGGACGCCTAGGTATCTAACTGTATTCTTGAATTTAATTGACCTCGCTCCGATCCGAATGACCGGCGGTCTTTTCTGGAAATCTACTTTCGATGCGCGGACTGCTTTTCTTTTTCTATCGGGACGCGAACCTCCCCGTCGGCCTATTTTTTCCCTGTCTGCGTACCCATTCCGGAGTACAATTGCTTCCGATTTCGAATCGGATATCTCTAATTTAGCTGTCCTGCACCAACCTAGGATCTGGTCGACAACGCGTTGACCCTCGATCTCTAGGTCTCTGCGGCTGTTTCCCCCCACGAGGACGATGAGGTCGTCCGCGTATGCTAAGAACCTATTCTCAACTGAGGTTTCGAGTAACCTCAGGAGACCGTCGAACATAAGGTTCCAGCACGCGGGGCCGAGGACGGAACCTTGCGGGCATCCTCTTGTCACGTGCTTGGAGATCCTTTCTGTTCCTATCGTGAGACTGACCTTGCGGTCCTCGAAGTAATTGGAGATTACCTCGAAGACGTTGCGCGGGCAGTCTCGATCCCTAAGACTACCTAACACTAGGGGCCACCAGACGTTGTCGAAGGCTCCGGAAATGTCGAAAAGTAGTGCGATCACATGCCGATGCTCGGTGTCATCGACCATGCGGCGCAACTCGACAATTGCATCTTCAGTCGACTTTCCGCGCGTAAACCCGAACTGTCTGCTGGAGATGCGTCCCGTCGCCATCGCCGTCTGCTCTAATCTGCTCTTAAGGAGCTTCTCGAAAGTTTTCCCGATCACGGAGAGGAGACATATTGGTCGGTAGGATTTTGGGTCCTTCTCGTCCTTTCCTTCGCCTTTCAGGAGGATTCTCAGAGAGCCCACCTTCCAGGCGGAGGGGAAGACGCCCCATCGAAGGCACCCATTGAATAGTCGCGAGAGTTCCCCGAGGATCGTTTTCGCGGAGGCCTTCAGGACCTGTACCTCGATGAGGTCCGGTCCTGGCACCTTTTTATTTTCGAAGGAACGAATTGCTCCGGCCACCTCCACCAAGGAAAAGGGCGAGGCGTCGGCGGTATTCGGGGCGATTCGCGCCTCTTCCCGGAGAACCCTTTGTGTCGGCGAATCGAGTTCAGGTCGGTCGTCAGGGACGTGGGCTTCCAGAAGCTCGCTGGCGGTTTCTAAAGCACCGGTTGTACTTTTATTGTTGCGCCGGAGTGTGCTTATCACTTTCTCTACACGGAGTTTATTTGCCTGGAGCTTGTATACGATGCCCCAGGGCTCCGTGTTCCCGTTCGACGTCACGAAGTTTTGCCAGCTTTCCCGTTTCGTCCTCTTCACCTTCCTACTGTAGTTCCGCAACGAAGTACGGTATTCCTGCAGTTTTTGGAGGCGGGAGGGTCCGTCTATCGTCTTCTGGAAGGCACGCCTCTGCCTGTACACGGCCTTTTTGAGCTTTGTTAGCTCTTTGGTCCACCACGGGTTGGACTTTCTAAATTTTCTCTTCTTAGGCATTGACGCGGTGCAGGCGTCAGTGATGACGGCTGTGAGCGTCTCTGCCATCCTATTTACATCTTCCACCGACTCCAAACTCAGGACTTCGAGCCTCGACCGTGAGTGGTCGGACAGGGCCTCCGAGAACCGCTCCCAATCCGCTCGACGAGTGTCGAACCGAGAGTTCGTTGCTCCCTGATTTCCCGTCGCGGCCCTAGGTACCCGCAGCCGGATGTCGATGGCGTTATGATCGCTAGTCGTCCATTCGCTTCTTATCCTCCATTCCTTAATATAGGGCGTCATGGAGGGGGATGCCAAGGTAACGTCGATGTATGACGATCCTTTTGGCGTCCAGAAGGTGGGTGGTTGACTAGCGTCGTTAACTACAGTTAATCTAAACGCGGAAACTAATCTTTCTAACTGCGCTCCCTTCTCGTCTGTGCTATTTGGGCTCCAGAGCGAGGATTGCGCGTTCGCGTCGACAGAAATTATAACTCTCTTCCCCCTCAATGCCAGGAGAACCGTTTCCAAGTGCTTGAGGTGCTTCTCTATCTCGTCTTGGTATTGAAAATAGTGAGATACCGCGTAGAAGGAGAAGCCGGGGGTCAGCACTTCCGCGCATGCGCAGTGCGGGTTACTGAGTTGAGAGATGAACGTGACCTCAAAGTGAGGGTTGGGGATGGCGACAGCGGCCCACGGGGAGTGGGTTTTCACCGCCGCCACCCTCACTTCGGTCCCTAATCCGCTTACCCTATAACCTGCGCCTTGCTTACTGGCGTGTGGCTCCTGCAAGAGCAGGACGTCCAGTCGCTTTTGCGCTATTAACTCCCTAACTTCGCCCGTTACTACAGCCGAATGTCGCATGTTCAGCTGTAGTATCCTGATTCCCGTGGCTACATTCGCGGTCGCGGGGTCGCGGTTTCGCGTTGGGGTTGGGGGGACGCGGGGGTTGTTTTTCCTATTTTTCCCTAAATTCGTAGCGTCGCACCTTACGAGGTGGACGCGGACGGCGCGAAGACCGATTCCGTCCAATTGTTTAGAAGAGTCTAGTCCTTTTATATTGCCTAGGTCGTTGCCAATGTCCCTCCTGTCCATAGCGGTTAATTCCGCCACAGGGACCCCAGGGACGGGAGTCCCTGTGTCCGAGGCTCTAGCTTTATATTGTCTTTTAGGCATTATTGTAATTAAAGTTAACTGCCCGCCTTCGTCCTTTCCCGTTCGTTCCGTTGTCGTGTCCGTTTGAATAGCCATAGTCATAGTTATAGTCCTAGTAATAGGACATGGGTGATGCCATAGTCGTGGAAGCGCGTACGCTCACGCTGATCTTCTGACCGCCGGAAGCACGAAACCTCTGATCTGGGCAAAATCGGCAAGCCGAGGAAGAACGGACAGGACACATGCTGGACTGGCGAGAAAGCGTGTTCTTCCGCTCGCGCTAGGCATTTCGATTTCTGACACCTCTTGATTTAAAAAATCAGTTTTTTGATAGTTTTCTCTCTCCACTGGGCTATTCATTTTAGCCACAGTTTTCAATTGGTACGATTTGCTTCCAAATCTTACAGATGCATTTTAAAAAATTTTTCCATCGCTCGGACAGAAGAGTCGATTGCTCAGTGAGTACGAGTATACATACAAAGTGCATACGGGTAACCAACCCCGTAGGGCTTGCCACATATGGGCCATTCGGTCAAAGACACCGACCCGTGGCCACGCTGTGTGGAGAAGTAGATAGGGACAATTATTGCGAATCTGGCCACCACGGAGGTGGCGCAGATATGTTTCCTCGCCATGTTGGCATACACAAAAACTTTAATACCTACCCCCCGACGGAACACCTACGAGGGGTCCGAACGTGGGTAAATCGCCGCCTTCGCTCATCGTTCATTAGGCTGGGTACGGAAGACCCAGTCTTGACTCCTTGTCCGTGTAAGGAGTTTTCAAGTTTGTTTTGAGTTGGGTAGGCTGTGCTACCTACTCCAACTGTGTATAAAAGGTTATTAGGAGGGTTTTGCTTTGCCGCTTGACCGCGGCAGCGGGCGCCCGCCACCGCCCTCCGCAGTGACGGCACTCTGCCACATGTATTCACCCCCTTTCTTCTACACGTCAGCAATGATTATGCAGCGTGCTAGGGTGGCGTGTGTTGGTTATTCTTTGCCTATTGGCGTAACTAGGCGGCTGCACATGGTTGGTGCCCGTCTAGCGAAGATAGGCATGTTGCTTGTTGGCGTAGCGGAGCTTCGCCAGCTACGGTAGCGGGTGTCAAGCACCTCACGCAAGCACCGCGGCCGTTCAGCTCC
>NW_027476143.1:300000-315000 GCF_051020955.1 Megalopta genalis
TAAGAAACCATAACTGATTTAATGAGCCATTCGCGGTTTCACCTTAATACGGCATGTACTGAGACATGCATGGCTTAATCTTTGAGACAAGCATATGACTACTGGCAGGATCAACCAGGGAACTATACAATATGTATATATAAAATGGACAAAATTTAAATCCTTTTCCATCGTCGCCTGTTTCATATATATATGTCAGGTCGACACACCACTTTTCTCTTTCAAATATGTACAAGTTTTGCCACATTCCGCGCTTGTAACATATCTTCTTTAACGCTCAATTTCTTTCATTTTTCTACCATACAGATATTTTACCGTACGCCCAAAAACGTACGTATTATATTTTTGTTCTATCATAAAATCACATTTTTCTACGTACGCCAGCTTCGTACGTTTCTATCTTTGCCTTCATAAAATCACAAGATAATTTTATCTTCAAGAGTCTCGCTATTAACATCTTGTAAGATAAATGTACGTCCCAGCTAAAACGTACAAATACTTCAAGTTAAGTAATAATATATCATCGCTATTGACAAATTTTTAAGATCCAAGACACAGTTCTCTCTATATGTTTTAATATTTTTTATGTACTCAAATATATTCAAAGGAAAAAGTACATGGGTGATGCCATAGTCGTGGAAGCGCGTACGCTCACACTGATCTTCTGACCGCCGGAAGCACGAAACCTCTGATCTGGGCAAAATCGGCAAGCCGAGGAAGAACGGACAGGACACATGCTGGACTGGCGAGAAAGCGTGTTCTTCCGCTCGCGCTAGGCATTTCGATTTCTGACACCTCTTGATTTAAAAAATCAGTTTTTTGATAGTTTTCTCTCTCCACTGGGCTATTCATTTTAGCCACAGTTTTCAATTGGTACGATTTGCTTCCAAATCTTACAGATGCATTTTAAAAAATTTTTCCATCGCTCGGACAGAAGAGTCGATTGCTCAGTGAGTACGAGTATACATACAAAGTGCATACGGGTAACCAACCCCGTAGGGCTTGCCACATATGGGCCATTCGGTCAAAGACACCGACCCGTGGCCACGCTGTGTGGAGAAAAGTCCGTAACGTAAACGGCACGAAACAGTCAGGACCGAAGCCCCGAAGGAGCTCTGAGACAGCTTCTCGACCGAGATCGTAGAATTGGCCCAAAACCCGCTCTGCTCCGTCCGCCTCGCACGGACCGTGTATCTCTTATAGATACCGAACGGCCGGCAAGGACGCCGGCGCCGCCGGCCGAATAGCACGCGCGCTTATGAGTGTAAACCGCCGCGGCAACAGACCGCCCGGCCGTGCTGTTGTAACATAGCGCGTGAACGAACGAAAAAAAAATTTATAGTAAACATTAAAATAAATTACATTACCGTAAACTAGACAAAAAATTACACATTTTTTCCCAATATGAAAATTTTCACAAACTTTTCAAAGTCCCATCGCATCGAGTAAACTTTTTTAATAACGCTTCCGCACGATTCTAAATGCTTAATCCATATGTGAAATCGTTCACTGATCACGAATATCGTATTTAAAAAAATTACAAAAATTTATTTTTCAAAATAATAAAAAAAACCGAAAAATCACAAGAGTAAAGTACCATTATTTTAAACAATATGTCGTTCTAAATGCTTAATCCCTATGTAAAAAAGTTATTTTAGCAGGAATATGTTATTGAAAAAAATTAGAAAAATTTATTTTAGCCGTAAATCGAAAATAATGGGGACACCGGAGCTGTTCGAAGCGCCGAGACGCGCCGCGTACGGCCGAATATTTTCTAAGTCCCAACGTACCGATCAAGAGTAAAGTACCATTTTCCTACATTAGGTTTCGTTCTAAATGCTTAATCCCTATGTAAAAACGTTAGTTAAGCAAGAATATCGTATTTTTAAAAAAATCTAATGATAGGATTTCCCAGAAAATTGAAAAAACCGAAAAATGTCAAGAGTAAAGTGCCATTTTCTGACATTAGATTTCGTTCTAAATGCTTAATCCCTATGTAGAAACGTTAGTTAAGCAAGAATATCGTATTTTTAAAAAAATCTAATGATAGGATTTTTCAGAAAATTGAAAAAACCGTAAAATGTCAAGAGTAAAGTGCCCTTACTTTAAACAATGTATCGTTCTAAATGCTTAATCCCTATGTAAAAAAGTTATTTAAGCAGGAATATGTTATTGAAAAAAATTAGAAAAATTTATTTTAGCCGTAAATCGAAAATAATGGATCGAGCGAATCGGTCGATTGCGCCGAGACGCGCTATGATGCAACAGACGAGCGATTGGAACGCCCGAATATTTTCAAAGTCCCAACGTACCGATCAAGAGTAAAGTACCATTTTCCTACATTAGATTTCGTTCTAAATGCTTAATCCCTATGTAAAAACGTTAGTTAAGCAAGAATATCGTATTTTTAAAAAAATCTAATGATAGGATTTTCCAGAAAATTGAAAAAACCGAAAAATGTCAAGAGTAAAGTGCCATTTTCTGACATTAGATTTCGTTCTAAATGCTTAATCCCTATGTAGAAACGTTAGTTAAGCAAGAATATCGTATTTTTAAAAAAATCTAATGATAGGATTTTTCAGAAAATTGAAAAAACCGTAAAATGTCAAGAGTAAAGTGCCCTTATTTTAAACAATGTATCGTTCTAAATGCTTAATCCCTATGTAAAAAAGTTATTTAAGCAGGAATATGTTATTGAAAAAAATTAGAAAAATTTATTTTAGCCGTAAATCGAAAATAATGGATCGAGCGAATCGGTCGATTGCGCCGAGACGCGCTATGATGCAACAGACGAGCGATTGGAACGCCCGAATATTTTCAAAGTCCCAACGTACCGATCAAGAGTAAAGTACCATTTTCCTACATTAGGTTTCGTTCTAAATGCTTAATCCCTATGTAAAAACGTTAGTTAAGCAAGAATATCGTATTTTTAAAAAAATCTAATGATAGGATTTCCCAGAAAATTGAAAAAACCGAAAAATGTCAAGAGTAAAGTGCCATTTTCTGACATTAGATTTCGTTCTAAATGCTTAATCCCTATGTAGAAACGTTAGTTAAGCAAGAATATCGTATTTTTAAAAAAATCTAATGATAGGATTTTTCAGAAAATTGAAAAAACCGTAAAATGTCAAGAGTAAAGTGCCCTTATTTTAAACAATGTATCGTTCTAAATGCTTAATCCCTATGTAAAAAAGTTATTTTAGCAGGAATATGTTATTGAAAAAAATTAGAAAAATTTATTTTAGCCGTAAATCGAAAATAATGGGGACACCGGAGCTGTTCGAAGCGCCGAGCGCGCCGCGTACGCCCGAATATTTTCAAAGTCCCAACGTACCGATCAAGAGTAAAGTACCATTTTCCTACATTAGATTTCGTTCTAAATGCTTAATCCCTATGTAAAAACGTTAGTTAAGCAAGAATATCGTATTTTAAAAAAAATCTAATGATAGGATTTTCCAGAAAATTGAAAAAACCGAAAAATGTCAAGAGTAAAGTGCCATTTTCTGACATTAGATTTCGTTCTAAATGCTTAATCCCTATGTAGAAACGTTAGTTAAGCAAGATTATCGTATTTTTAAAAAAATCTAATGATAGGATTTTTCAGAAAATTGAAAAAACCGTAAAATGTCAAGAGTAAAGTGCCCTTACTTTAAACAATGTATCGTTCTAAATGCTTAATCCCTATGTAAAAAAGTTATTTAAGCAGGAATATGTTATTGAAAAAAATTAGAAAAATTTATTTTAGCCGTAAATCGAAAATAATGGATCGAGCGAATCGGTCGATTGCGCCGAGACGCGCTATGATGCAACAGACGAGCGATTGGAACGCCCGAATATTTTCAAAGTCCCAACGTACCGATCAAGAGTAAAGTACCATTTTCCTACATTAGATTTCGTTCTAAATGCTTAATCCCTATGTAAAAACGTTAGTTAAGCAAGAATATCGTATTTTTAAAAAAATCTAATGATAGGATTTTCCAGAAAATTGAAAAAACCGAAAAATGTCAAGAGTAAAGTGCCATTTTCTGACATTAGATTTCGTTCTAAATGCTTAATCCCTATGTAGAAACGTTAGTTAAGCAAGAATATCGTATTTTTAAAAAAATCTAATGATAGGATTTTTCAGAAAATTGAAAAAACCGTAAAATGTCAAGAGTAAAGTGCCCTTATTTTAAACAATGTATCGTTCTAAATGCTTAATCCCTATGTAAAAAAGTTATTTTAGCAGGAATATGTTATTGAAAAAAATTAGAAAAATTTATTTTAGCCGTAAATCGAAAATAATGGGGACACCGGAGCTGTTCGAAGCGCCGAGCGCGCCGCGTACGCCCGAATATTTTCAAAGTCCCAACGTACCGATCAAGAGTAAAGTACCATTTTCCTACATTAGATTTCGTTCTAAATGCTTAATCCCTATGTAAAAACGTTAGTTAAGCAAGAATATCGTATTTTTAAAAAAATCTAATGATAGGATTTTCCAGAAAATTGAAAAAACCGAAAAATGTCAAGAGTAAAGTGCCATTTTCTGACATTAGATTTCGTTCTAAATGCTTAATCCCTATGTAGAAACGTTAGCTAAGCAAGAATATCGTATTTTTAAAAAAATCTAATGATAGGATTTTTCAGAAAATTGAAAAAACCGTAAAATGTCAAGAGTAAAGTGCCCTTATTTTAAACAATGTATCGTTCTAAATGCTTAATCCCTATGTAAAAAAGTTATTTAAGCAGGAATATGTTATTGAAAGAAATTAGAAAAATTTATTTTAGCCGTAAATCGAAAATAATGGATCGAGCGAATCGGTCGATTGCGCCGAGACGCGCTATGATGCAACAGACGAGCGATTGGAACGCCCGAATATTTTCAAAGTCCCAACGTACCGATCAAGAGTAAAGTACCATTTTCCTACATTAGATTTCGTTCTAAATGCTTAATCCCTATGTAAAAACGTTAGTTAAGCAAGAATATCGTATTTTTAAAAAAATCTAATGATAGGATTTCCCAGAAAATTGAAAAAACCGAAAAATGTCAAGAGTAAAGTGCCATTTTCTGACATTAGATTTCGTTCTAAATGCTTAATCCCTATGTAGAAACGTTAGTTAAGCAAGAATATCGTATTTTTAAAAAAATCTAATGATAGGATTTTTCAGAAAATTGAAAAAACCGTAAAATGTCAAGAGTAAAGTGCCCTTATTTTAAACAATGTATCGTTCTAAATGCTTAATCCCTATGTAAAAAAGTTATTTTAGCAGGAATATGTTATTGAAAAAAATTAGAAAAATTTATTTTAGCCGTAAATCGAAAATAATGGGGACACCGGAGCTGTTCGAAGCGCCGAGCGCGCCGCGTACGCCCGAATATTTTCAAAGTCCCAACGTACCGATCAAGAGTAAAGTACCATTTTCCTACATTAGGTTTCGTTCTAAATGCTTAATCCCTATGTAAAAACGTTAGTTAAGCAAGAATATCGTATTTTTAAAAAAATCTAATGATAGGATTTCCCAGAAAATTGAAAAAACCGAAAAATGTCAAGAGTAAAGTGCCATTTTCTGACATTAGATTTCGTTCTAAATGCTTAATCCCTATGTAGAAACGTTAGTTAAGCAAGAATATCGTATTTTAAAAAAAATCTAATGATAGGATTTTCCAGAAAATTGAAAAAACCGAAAAATGTCAAGAGTAAAGTGCCATTTTCTGACATTAGATTTCGTTCTAAATGCTTAATCCCTATGTAGAAACGTTAGTTAAGCAAGATTATCGTATTTTTAAAAAAATCTAATGATAGGATTTTTCAGAAAATTGAAAAAACCGTAAAATGTCAAGAGTAAAGTGCCCTTACTTTAAACAATGTATCGTTCTAAATGCTTAATCCCTATGTAAAAAAGTTATTTAAGCAGGAATATGTTATTGAAAAAAATTAGAAAAATTTATTTTAGCCGTAAATCGAAAATAATGGATCGAGCGAATCGGTCGATTGCGCCGAGACGCGCTATGATGCAACAGACGAGCGATTGGAACGCCCGAATATTTTCAAAGTCCCAACGTACCGATCAAGAGTAAAGTACCATTTTCCTACATTAGATTTCGTTCTAAATGCTTAATCCCTATGTAAAAACGTTAGTTAAGCAAGAATATCGTATTTTTAAAAAAATCTAATGATAGGATTTTCCAGAAAATTGAAAAAACCGAAAAATGTCAAGAGTAAAGTGCCCTTATTTTAAACAATGTATCGTTCTAAATGCTTAATCCCTATGTAAAAAAGTTATTTTAGCAGGAATATGTTATTGAAAAAAATTAGAAAAATTTATTTTAGCCGTAAATCGAAAATAATGGGGACACCGGAGCTGTTCGAAGCGCCGAGCGCGCCGCGTACGCCCGAATATTTTCAAAGTCCCAACGTACCGATCAAGAGTAAAGTACCATTTTCCTACATTAGATTTCGTTCTAAATGCTTAATCCCTATGTAAAAACGTTAGTTAAGCAAGAATATCGTATTTTTAAAAAAATCTAATGATAGGATTTTCCAGAAAATTGAAAAAACCGAAAAATGTCAAGAGTAAAGTGCCATTTTCTGACATTAGATTTCGTTCTAAATGCTTAATCCCTATGTAGAAACGTTAGCTAAGCAAGAATATCGTATTTTTAAAAAAATCTAATGATAGGATTTTTCAGAAAATTGAAAAAACCGTAAAATGTCAAGATTAAAGTGCCCTTATTTTAAACAATGTATCGTTCTAAATGCTTAATCCCTATGTAAAAAAGTTATTTAAGCAGGAATATGTTATTGAAAGAAATTAGAAAAATTTATTTTAGCCGTAAATCGAAAATAATGGATCGAGCGAATCGGTCGATTGCGCCGAGACGCGCTATGATGCAACAGACGAGCGATTGGAACGCCCGAATATTTTCAAAGTCCCAACGTACCGATCAAGAGTAAAGTACCATTTTCCTACATTAGATTTCGTTCTAAATGCTTAATCCCTATGTAAAAACGTTAGTTAAGCAAGAATATCGTATTTTTAAAAAAATCTAATGATAGGATTTCCCAGAAAATTGAAAAAACCGAAAAATGTCAAGAGTAAAGTGCCATTTTCTGACATTAGATTTCGTTCTAAATGCTTAATCCCTATGTAGAAACGTTAGTTAAGCAAGAATATCGTATTTTTAAAAAAATCTAATGATAGGATTTTTCAGAAAATTGAAAAAACCGTAAAATGTCAAGAGTAAAGTGCCCTTATTTTAAACAATGTATCGTTCTAAATGCTTAATCCCTATGTAAAAAAGTTATTTTAGCAGGAATATGTTATTGAAAAAAATTAGAAAAATTTATTTTAGCCGTAAATCGAAAATAATGGGGACACCGGAGCTGTTCGAAGCGCCGAGCGCGCCGCGTACGCCCGAATATTTTCAAAGTCCCAACGTACCGATCAAGAGTAAAGTACCATTTTCCTACATTAGATTTCGTTCTAAATGCTTAATCCCTATGTAAAAACGTTAGTTAAGCAAGAATATCGTATTTTAAAAAAAATCTAATGATAGGATTTTCCAGAAAATTGAAAAAACCGAAAAATGTCAAGAGTAAAGTGCCATTTTCTGACATTAGATTTCGTTCTAAATGCTTAATCCCTATGTAGAAACGTTAGTTAAGCAAGAATATCGTATTTTTAAAAAAATCTAATGATAGGATTTTTCAGAAAATTGAAAAAACCGTAAAATGTCAAGAGTAAAGTGCCCTTACTTTAAACAATGTATCGTTCTAAATGCTTAATCCCTATGTAAAAAAGTTATTTAAGCAGGAATATGTTATTGAAAAAAATTAGAAAAATTTATTTTAGCCGTAAATCGAAAATAATGGATCGAGCGAATCGGTCGATTGCGCCGAGACGCGCTATGATGCAACAGACGAGCGATTGGAACGCCCGAATATTTTCAAAGTCCCAACGTACCGATCAAGAGTAAAGTACCATTTTCCTACATTAGATTTCGTTCTAAATGCTTAATCCCTATGTAAAAACGTTAGTTAAGCAAGAATATCGTATTTTTAAAAAAATCTAATGATAGGATTTCCCAGAAAATTGAAAAAACCGAAAAATGTCAAGAGTAAAGTGCCATTTTCTGACATTAGATTTCGTTCTAAATGCTTAATCCCTATGTAGAAACGTTAGTTAAGCAAGAATATCGTATTTTTAAAAAAATCTAATGATAGGATTTTTCAGAAAATTGAAAAAACCGTAAAATGTCAAGAGTAAAGTGCCCTTACTTTAAACAATGTATCGTTCTAAATGCTTAATCCCTATGTAAAAAAGTTATTTAAGCAGGAATATGTTATTGAAAAAAATTAGAAAAATTTATTTTAGCCGTAAATCGAAAATAATGGATCGAGCGAATCGGTCGATTGCGCCGAGACGCGCTATGATGCAACAGACGAGCGATTGGAACGCCCGAATATTTTCAAAGTCCCAACGTACCGATCAAGAGTAAAGTACCATTTTCCTACATTAGATTTCGTTCTAAATGCTTAATCCCTATGTAAAAACGTTAGTTAAGCAAGAATATCGTATTTTTAAAAAAATCTAATGATAGGATTTTCCAGAAAATTGAAAAAACCGAAAAATGTCAAGAGTAAAGTGCCATTTTCTGACATTAGATTTCGTTCTAAATGCTTAATCCCTATGTAGAAACGTTAGTTAAGCAAGAATATCGTATTTTTAAAAAAATCTAATGATAGGATTTTTCAGAAAATTGAAAAAACCGTAAAATGTCAAGAGTAAAGTGCCCTTACTTTAAACAATGTATCGTTCTAAATGCTTAATCCCTATGTAAAAAAGTTATTTAAGCAGGAATATGTTATTGAAAAAAATTAGAAAAATTTATTTTAGCCGTAAATCGAAAATAATGGATCGAGCGAATCGGTCGATTGCGCCGAGACGCGCTATGATGCAACAGACGAGCGATTGGAACGCCCGAATATTTTCAAAGTCCCAACGTACCGATCAAGAGTAAAGTACCATTTTCCTACATTAGATTTCGTTCTAAATGCTTAATCCCTATGTAAAAACGTTAGTTAAGCAAGAATATCGTATTTTTAAAAAAATCTAATGATAGGATTTTCCAGAAAATTGAAAAAACCGAAAAATGTCAAGAGTAAAGTGCCATTTTCTGACATTAGATTTCGTTCTAAATGCTTAATCCCTATGTAGAAACGTTAGTTAAGCAAGAATATCGTATTTTTAAAAAAATCTAATGATAGGATTTTTCAGAAAATTGAAAAAACCGTAAAATGTCAAGAGTAAAGTGCCCTTATTTTAAACAATGTATCGTTCTAAATGCTTAATCCCTATGTAAAAAAGTTATTTTAGCAGGAATATGTTATTGAAAAAAATTAGAAAAATTTATTTTAGCCGTAAATCGAAAATAATGGGGACACCGGAGCTGTTCGAAGCGCCGAGCGCGCCGCGTACGCCCGAATATTTTCAAAGTCCCAACGTACCGATCAAGAGTAAAGTACCATTTTCCTACATTAGATTTCGTTCTAAATGCTTAATCCCTATGTAAAAACGTTAGTTAAGCAAGAATATCGTATTTTAAAAAAAATCTAATGATAGGATTTTCCAGAAAATTGAAAAAACCGAAAAATGTCAAGAGTAAAGTGCCATTTTCTGACATTAGATTTCGTTCTAAATGCTTAATCCCTATGTAGAAACGTTAGTTAAGCAAGATTATCGTATTTTTAAAAAAATCTAATGATAGGATTTTTCAGAAAATTGAAAAAACCGTAAAATGTCAAGAGTAAAGTGCCCTTACTTTAAACAATGTATCGTTCTAAATGCTTAATCCCTATGTAAAAAAGTTATTTAAGCAGGAATATGTTATTGAAAAAAATTAGAAAAATTTATTTTAGCCGTAAATCGAAAATAATGGATCGAGCGAATCGGTCGATTGCGCCGAGACGCGCTATGATGCAACAGACGAGCGATTGGAACGCCCGAATATTTTCAAAGTCCCAACGTACCGATCAAGAGTAAAGTACCATTTTCCTACATTAGATTTCGTTCTAAATGCTTAATCCCTATGTAAAAACGTTAGTTAAGCAAGAATATCGTATTTTTAAAAAAATCTAATGATAGGATTTCCCAGAAAATTGAAAAAACCGAAAAATGTCAAGAGTAAAGTGCCATTTTCTGACATTAGATTTCGTTCTAAATGCTTAATCCCTATGTAGAAACGTTAGTTAAGCAAGAATATCGTATTTTTAAAAAAATCTAATGATAGGATTTTTCAGAAAATTGAAAAAACCGTAAAATGTCAAGAGTAAAGTGCCCTTACTTTAAACAATGTATCGTTCTAAATGCTTAATCCCTATGTAAAAAAGTTATTTAAGCAGGAATATGTTATTGAAAGAAATTAGAAAAATTTATTTTAGCCGTAAATCGAAAATAATGGATCGAGCGAATCGGTCGATTGCGCCGAGACGCGCTATGATGCAACAGACGAGCGATTGGAACGCCCGAATATTTTCAAAGTCCCAACGTACCGATCAAGAGTAAAGTACCATTTTCCTACATTAGATTTCGTTCTAAATGCTTAATCCCTATGTAAAAACGTTAGTTAAGCAAGAATATCGTATTTTTAAAAAAATCTAATGATAGGATTTCCCAGAAAATTGAAAAAACCGAAAAATGTCAAGAGTAAAGTGCCATTTTCTGACATTAGATTTCGTTCTAAATGCTTAATCCCTATGTAGAAACGTTAGTTAAGCAAGAATATCGTATTTTTAAAAAAATCTAATGATAGGATTTTTCAGAAAATTGAAAAAACCGTAAAATGTCAAGAGTAAAGTGCCCTTACTTTAAACAATGTATCGTTCTAAATGCTTAATCCCTATGTAAAAAAGTTATTTAAGCAGGAATATGTTATTGAAAAAAATTAGAAAAATTTATTTTAGCCGTAAATCGAAAATAATGGATCGAGCGAATCGGTCGATTGCGCCGAGACGCGCTATGATGCAACAGACGAGCGATTGGAACGCCCGAATATTTTCAAAGTCCCAACGTACCGATCAAGAGTAAAGTACCATTTTCCTACATTAGATTTCGTTCTAAATGCTTAATCCCTATGTAAAAACGTTAGTTAAGCAAGAATATCGTATTTTTAAAAAAATCTAATGATAGGATTTCCCAGAAAATTGAAAAAACCGAAAAATGTCAAGAGTAAAGTGCCATTTTCTGACATTAGATTTCGTTCTAAATGCTTAATCCCTATGTAGAAACGTTAGTTAAGCAAGAATATCGTATTTTTAAAAAAATCTAATGATAGGATTTTTCAGAAAATTGAAAAAACCGTAAAATGTCAAGAGTAAAGTGCCCTTATTTTAAACAATGTATCGTTCTAAATGCTTAATCCCTATGTAAAAAAGTTATTTAAGCAGGAATATGTTATTGAAAAAAATTAGAAAAATTTATTTTAGCCGTAAATCGAAAATAATGGATCGAGCGAATCGGTCGATTGCGCCGAGACGCGCTATGATGCAACAGACGAGCGATTGGAACGCCCGAATATTTTCAAAGTCCCAACGTACCGATCAAGAGTAAAGTACCATTTTCCTACATTAGATTTCGTTCTAAATGCTTAATCCCTATGTAAAAACGTTAGTTAAGCAAGAATATCGTATTTTTAAAAAAATCTAATGATAGGATTTTCCAGAAAATTGAAAAAACCGAAAAATGTCAAGAGTAAAGTGCCATTTTCTGACATTAGATTTCGTTCTAAATGCTTAATCCCTATGTAGAAACGTTAGTTAAGCAAGAATATCGTATTTTTAAAAAAATCTAATGATAGGATTTTTCAGAAAATTGAAAAAACCGTAAAATGTCAAGAGTAAAGTGCCCTTATTTTAAACAATGTATCGTTCTAAATGCTTAATCCCTATGTAAAAAAGTTATTTTAGCAGGAATATGTTATTGAAAAAAATTAGAAAAATTTATTTTAGCCGTAAATCGAAAATAATGGGGACACCGGAGCTGTTCGAAGCGCCGAGCGCGCCGCGTACGCCCGAATATTTTCAAAGTCCCAACGTACCGATCAAGAGTAAAGTACCATTTTCCTACATTAGATTTCGTTCTAAATGCTTAATCCCTATGTAAAAACGTTAGTTAAGCAAGAATATCGTATTTTAAAAAAAATCTAATGATTGGATTTTCCAGAAAATTGAAAAAACCGAAAAATGTCAAGAGTAAAGTGCCATTTTCTGACATTAGATTTCGTTCTAAATGCTTAATCCCTATGTAGAAACGTTAGTTAAGCAAGAATATCGTATTTTTAAAAAAATCTAATGATAGGATTTTTCAGAAAATTGAAAAAACCGTAAAATGTCAAGAGTAAAGTGCCCTTACTTTAAACAATGTATCGTTCTAAATGCTTAATCCCTATGTAAAAAAGTTATTTAAGCAGGAATATGTTATTGAAAAAAATTAGAAAAATTTATTTTAGCCGTAAATCGAAAATAATGGATCGAGCGAATCGGTCGATTGCGCCGAGACGCGCTATGATGCAACAGACGAGCGATTGGAACGCCCGAATATTTTCAAAGTCCCAACGTACCGATCAAGAGTAAAGTACCATTTTCCTACATTAGATTTCGTTCTAAATGCTTAATCCCTATGTAAAAACGTTAGTTAAGCAAGAATATCGTATTTTTAAAAAAATCTAATGATAGGATTTCCCAGAAAATTGAAAAAACCGAAAAATGTCAAGAGTAAAGTGCCATTTTCTGACATTAGATTTCGTTCTAAATGCTTAATCCCTATGTAGAAACGTTAGTTAAGCAAGAATATCGTATTTTTAAAAAATTCTAATGATAGGATTTTTCAGAAAATTGAAAAAACCGTAAAATGTCAAGAGTAAAGTGCCCTTACTTTAAACAATGTATCGTTCTAAATGCTTAATCCCTATGTAAAAAAGTTATTTAAGCAGGAATATGTTATTGAAAAAAATTAGAAAAATTTATTTTAGCCGTAAATCGAAAATAATGGATCGAGCGAATCGGTCGATTGCGCCGAGACGCGCTATGATGCAACAGACGAGCGATTGGAACGCCCGAATATTTTCAAAGTCCCAACGTACCGATCAAGAGTAAAGTACCATTTTCCTACATTAGATTTCGTTCTAAATGCTTAATCCCTATGTAAAAACGTTAGTTAAGCAAGAATATCGTATTTTTAAAAAAATCTAATGATAGGATTTTCCAGAAAATTGAAAAAACCGAAAAATGTCAAGAGTAAAGTGCCATTTTCTGACATTAGATTTCGTTCTAAATGCTTAATCCCTATGTAGAAACGTTAGTTAAGCAAGAATATCGTATTTTTAAAAAAATCTAATGATAGGATTTTTCAGAAAATTGAAAAAACCGTAAAATGTCAAGAGTAAAGTGCCCTTACTTTAAACAATGTATCGTTCTAAATGCTTAATCCCTATGTAAAAAAGTTATTTAAGCAGGAATATGTTATTGAAAAAAATTAGAAAAATTTATTTTAGCCGTAAATCGAAAATAATGGATCGAGCGAATCGGTCGATTGCGCCGAGACGCGCTATGATGCAACAGACGAGCGATTGGAACGCCCGAATATTTTCAAAGTCCCAACGTACCGATCAAGAGTAAAGTACCATTTTCCTACATTAGATTTCGTTCTAAATGCTTAATCCCTATGTAAAAACGTTAGTTAAGCAAGAATATCGTATTTTTAAAAAAATCTAATGATAGGATTTCCCAGAAAATTGAAAAAACCGAAAAATGTCAAGAGTAAAGTGCCATTTTCTGACATTAGATTTCGTTCTAAATGCTTAATCCCTATGTAGAAACGTTAGTTAAGCAAGAATATCGTATTTTTAAAAAAATCTAATGATAGGATTTTTCAGAAAATTGAAAAAACCGTAAAATGTCAAGAGTAAAGTGCCCTTACTTTAAACAATGTATCGTTCTAAATGCTTAATCCCTATGTAAAAAAGTTATTTAAGCAGGAATATGTTATTGAAAAAAATTAGAAAAATTTATTTTAGCCGTAAATCGAAAATAATGGATCGAGCGAATCGGTCGATTGCGCCGAGACGCGCTATGATGCAACAGACGAGCGATTGGAACGCCCGAATATTTTCAAAGTCCCAACGTACCGATCAAGAGTAAAGTACCATTTTCCTACATTAGGTTTCGTTCTAAATGCTTAATCCCTATGTAAAAACGTTAGTTAAGCAAGAATATCGTATTTTTAAAAAAATCTAATGATAGTATTTCCCAGAAAATTGAAAAAACCGAAAAATGTCAAGAGTAAAGTGCCATTTTCTGACATTAGATTTCGTTCTAAATGCTTAATCCCTATGTAGAAACGTTAGTTAAGCAAGAATATCGTATTTTTAAAAAAATCTAATGATAGGATTTTTCAGAAAATTGAAAAAACCGTAAAATGTCAAGAGTAAAGTGCCCTTACTTTAAACAATGTATCGTTCTAAATGCTTAATCCCTATGTAAAAAAGTTATTTAAGCAGGAATATGTTATTGAAAGAAATTAGAAAAATTTATTTTAGCCGTAAATCGAAAATAATGGATCGAGCGAATCGGTCGATTGCGCCGAGACGCGCTATGATGCAACAGACGAGCGATTGGAACGCCCGAATATTTTCAAAGTCCCAACGTACCGATCAAGAGTAAAGTACCATTTTCCTACATTAGATTTCGTTCTAAATGCTTAATCCCTATGTAAAAACGTTAGTTAAGCAAGAATATCGTATTTTTAAAAAAATCTAATGATAGGATTTTCCAGAAAATTGAAAAAACCGAAAAATGTCAAGAGTAAAGTGCCATTTTCTGACATTAGATTTCGTTCTAAATGCTTAATCCCTATGTAGAAACGTTAGTTAAGCAAGAATATCGTATTTTTAAAAAAATCTAATGATAGGATTTTTCAGAAAATTGAAAAAACCGTAAAATGTCAAGAGTAAAGTGCCCTTAT
>NW_027476143.1:320000-335000 GCF_051020955.1 Megalopta genalis
GGTCCTAATAGCCCTGGCGTGTGTGGCGACCCTCAGACGCTCGTCGAAATGCACGCCGAGGTACCGGACGGACCTGACCATGCGCACCTGCTTTCCCCCGACCCTGATGGTCGGCGGCCTCCTGACATCCAGCGAACCCCTGAACAGAATCATCTCGGACTTGCCGGGGGACAGCGCGAGTTTCTCCCTTGTGCACCACTCCTCGATGCTGGTCGCGATCGCCTGACCGGCACGCTCAAGGTGGGCGCGGCTGTCCCCGTCGACTATGACCAGCAGGTCATCAGCATACGCCACGAATCCGGTCCCGGCGCTCCGCAGCTCCCGGAGCAGGTCATCGAAGACCAGGTTCCATAGTCCCGGTCCCAGGATTGAGCCCTGGGGGCATCCCTTAGTGGCCGCCTTGCTGACCCGCTCGTGCCTGCCGATGAGAACCGCCGAGCGGTCCCGGAGGTAGTCCGCAAGCACCGCATAAAGGTTCCGCGGGCAGGACCTGACCCTGAGGTGGTGCAGGACACTGGGCCACCAGACATTGTCAAAGGCCCCCCTGATGTCGAAGAGGAGCGCCAGGACATACTTCCGACCCGAGGCAGCGACCAGTCCTCTCATTCCCAGTATGGCGTCCGTCGTCGACCTCCCGGCCCTGAATCCGTACTGGTCCGCACTCGCGTGTAGGGGGTCCAGCAGCACAGGCTCGAGCCTCTTAAGGAGGAGCCTCTCGAAGCACTTCCCCAGCACCGGCAGGAGGCAAATCGGCCGATACGACGCCGGGTCACCAGCGTCCCTGCCAGGTCCCTTTAGGAGGGCGCGAATGGAGCCGATCTTCCACTGCTCGGGGAAGACTCCGCGCCGGAGGCACGCGTTGTAAACCTCCAGGAGGTCACCGCGAATGATCTCGTACGAAGCCTTGAGGACCTCCACCTCAATACCATCGATGCCGGGGGCCTTACCGTTCCTCATGCCCGAGACCGCGACCCAAAGCTCCCCCTCCGTGAACGGGGGCGTGTCCGGCGCTGTTGCAGGGGCGAGCACCTCGGCGCGCCGGTGCTCCTGCTCCCGAGTGGTGTCCGGGGTGTCGTCCGGCACGAGGGCGTCAAGGAGGGCCCTCGCGGCAGCTCCCCATGTTGGGGCGACGTCTGTCGCGCCCGTGGTTGCCAGGGCCATGTCCGGGGTGAACCTCCTCGTGCAAAGCTTGTAAACCACGCCCCAGGGGTCGCGGTTCCCAGCGTCGGTGACGAAAGACCGCCAGCTTGCCTTTTTCGCCTCGTGGACCGAGTCCTGGTACGAGCGCCTAACCCGCAGGTAGGTCGCTCTCTTCTCGGACCTCAGGTCCGGGTTGGTCTCCCGCTGGTAACGCTTTCTGGCCGAGTACGTGGCCCTCTTCGCTCTGTTGAGCTCGGGGGTCCACCAAGGGGCGGTTCTTGCACGAAGCGTCTTGGTCCTCATCACGGCCCTGCATGCTGCGATCACCAGGTCCTGTATCGCACGGACGGCCCGCGCAATTCCAAGGTCGGTGCTCAGCCGTCCAGTTAGGTCCAGGCCCCTCCTTAGCTCAGCCAGGGCGCCCCGATAGCGCTTCCAGTCGGCGGCGGCGACGTTGAACCTCCCGTCCCGCCCGCGGCTCGGGACGATCTCGTCAGGTCCCAGACGTAGCAGGATGACAGCGTGGTCGCTGGCAGTCCATCCCTCCCTGACGCCCCAGTCCCTGACCATCGGAAGGACCCCGCCCGAGGCGAGCGTGACGTCAATATTTGAGGCGCCCCTGTGGGACCTGTAGGTAGGCGGGGCACCAGGCTCGTTCAGGACCGTTAGGCCCCACTGTGCGATCCTCTCCTCGAGAAGCTCGCCCCTCTCGTCAGTCCGGTGCGGTGGATGTTCCTGGGAGTGCCAGAGGGCGGACTTGGCGTTCACGTCGGCCCCCAGAACCAATTTCTGTCCCGGAAGCTGGGCTACCAGTCTGTCCACTCTCTCCAGGTACGGGACCACGCTGTCCGAGCACTGGAAGTAGGCCGAGGCCACGTACAGGCGGCCAAAGGGGCCGGTGATCTCCGCACAGACACAGTGCTCGTCACTGAGGTGCGCAATCTTGAGCGCCGCTATGTTGGGGTTACGCACAACGACAGCTGCCATGGCCCTCGCTCCGTCCCTCGCCCCGGTGATGATCGTGGCTGAGGAGTTAATGCCCACGAGTCTTCCCCTGACGCAGTAGGGCTCCTGTGCCAGGAGGATGTCGATGCGCCTGTCCGCCATCAGTTTGTCGACCTCCAGCGACACTAGACGCGAGCACCTCATGTTATGTTGCATGATCGTGATGCCCGGGATGCTTTTGGTGTGGGGCTTAATAACCATAATCCGTGCGTGTGAGCGACAGATTTATGGCTGTGATGTATGCAGGGCAGTCTTTGCTCGTGACACAGTGTGTGGAGCTCTTTCCTGCCCTTGAGCAGTTGGCGCAGGTGGCCTGCCTGTCCTTCTTCGGGCACTCCTTGAAATTGTGCCCCGCTTCGGCGCAGTGGCCGCAGACCTCCCTTTCTGCAGTAGATAGGGACAGTTAGTGTCGTCGTTGTGAGTCTAAAGATGGGCTATGCCTGGGTCCTATGTGGACTATACTAGCCGCTCTCTCGACGCGTGCCGATGGTCTGGCTCTACCCTCGTTCGTTATCGTGACAGGGGAAGACAACGTGCTACTCCCGCTGCCACCTCGAGTCCAACCCAATCCAGGCACTCTTGACGGAGTAGTGTTAAAGTCAATTTATCTCCGCAAGAGGGGCTTCAGCCTGGCCCGAGGGGGCGAACCCCGAGGGGTCCGCCCAGCATGCCGTTCGAATGGCGGAGTGGACAAGTCCACGTCTGCCCGTCACTCAAGTCGGACACGGGACGACTCCAAAGCTAGCGCCGCCTGATAGGAAGCGCAAGCTGGGTCCCGCGACTTGTGTGCACTAGCCCACCCTCTGTCCTTGCAATTAGAGCAGACCGGAGGTTCACTCTTCTTGCTACAGAGCGTGAAGGTATGCCCCTTTTGGGAGCAGTGACCGCACACGTCCTCCTTGAATTTACAACGCTTCGAGGTATGCCCGAAGCGTTGACAACGGTAGCACCGAAGCACCTGGACGAAATCCCGTACACGACAGGAGTTCCATCCAAGGTAAACTCGGCTACCTCTCTGCTTCAGCCGCTGAAGATTCTGCGGACTGACGGCAACGACCCAGTTGGCTGTCTCCGGGGTCTTGCCAGCCATGCGGCTGACCCGAATTCCCGAAGGCACATCCTTCTGGTTCGCATCGCAGAGATTTTGCCTCCAAATACTGGAGGCAATTTCGTCCTTACCCATCCGACGCGGGACGTCGTAAACTAAAACCTCGGGGTCCCGCTTGGTAGGTAAGGAGACGGACAGACCCGCGCTCCGGAGCTTCTTATTGCCAACGAAGGCTTGCAGGTCCTCCTTTCGGTCGGTCTCGACGACGATGCCACCGGAGTGGATGCGTCGGACCGACTTAATTCGGATCGCCTCCTTCGCTGGTTTAACGAGCGACAGAACAGTAACCTTCGTAACTTCGCTGCTCTGTCCTTTTTCCTTCGGCGGGAAGATTTTTACCACATGCTGCGATTGTGGCCGTCTCCCCGCTTCCGGAGAAGCTCCTTTGCAGTCGACTTTGTTCACATGGGCGTAAGTCGACTGCGCGGCGTTGCAGGCCGTCTTCGGGAGAGTTCCCTTGGACGGCCCAGGTCGCATCGCACTCATTACGGCAGGACGCGCTTTTAGGTCCGCCCTGACCGCGGCGAGCTGCCCTTCGACGAAGCTATTCCGTTGAATAAGCTCCTGGACCAGCTCGTTGAGTGCCTCAACCTCGGCGAGTATCTTTGACCCGGACTCCTTATTGACTTTCGACTCAGGTCGAAAGCAAAAGGTCCGTATTTCGGACACTCGCCTAAAGGCTTCGTCTCTTACGAGATCGAGAGGCCGTACCTTCTGCCCGGAGAACGTCCCCTTCGGTCTCCTGGCCCGGTTTACTGCGGCCTTGCCGGTGGGTGCGCCCGGCTTGGCTCGCTTCGTCTTTTTGGTGACGGTTTGCCAACCGTCACCAGTAGGGTCCTCGACACGCTCGGGTGCCGACTGCACCTTCACGAGTGACGTGTCTCCGACTCGTTCGATTACTTCCACGTTACCGGTGTCCGGCGTACCTTCTACCGTGGGCTCGGTTTTCACCGAGACCGCTCGCGTGGGAGTCACACATCTTTGCAAGATCACACGAGGATTGGCGATATTGATCACCTTCCCGGATCTTGTCTTTCTCACAGACGCGGGGGGACTGACAGCTGCATTTGCAGTTCCCGCGTCTGCGGCGACGGCTTCACTCCGAGTAGGAGCTGGACCCGTCGTCTTTGGACGCTTAGTTTTTGTTTGTTCATTATTTTTCAGACCCATAATGTGTCTTGGTCTTTCATCCAGTGCGCTCCCCGGCCACCACCGACCCACACAATTTGGAACCCGCCAAAGGCTGAGTTAGGGCTACGCACCGAATATAGTCTGCTGGCTGGGTCGGTTTCCTTACCCAGCCCGCGTCCTCGCCCAGCAGAACCCACTTGCCCGAAGCGTGTGGTCGTTCCAAGCCGATTGACTGGACCAGGGCTGCTTTTCTCGTCCAGCCGCCCATCTAGCCGAAGCAGAGGCCAAAGGTACGTGTTGGGGACGTCTCACCCGCAGGAGAGGGCCCCCTCAGATCCCAGGATCCTCTTTTCCGACGACAAGGGTCGCCACGCACGGCAAACACGTGGGAGACAGCAGTCGGAGAGGCTGCCTCTTCCTCTCCACCACACTTCGTTCAGTTCGCTGCGTATTTAAGAACACGAGCTATCCAGCGGTACCTTTTTCGTGGAGGCTCAAGTGTGGCTAGGGCACGTTTGCCCCTTGCGGCCTGGGTTGCCCAGGGGATTGATTGCATCCCATGTATTCCTGAGCCCAGCGGAGTGTTGTCTAGTGGCGTGTTCCGCCCACGAAAAACGGTCTGAAAAACCGTTTAACGTAAACTGGGGAACTGATGCCACGAGTGACAACAGTTCCCCAGTCGGAAGTCATACAGCACATACAGTGCTGTACAAAGAACACGCCACAGCCCGTATGCTAAATCAGGGCCTCGCCATTATGCGAAGTACTACGTGTACGACGCACTGACGGTCTCTAATGCCTTCATCGCCGATACACCCATCGACTCGGCCGATCAACCCTCCTACGCGAGGGCTAGTTCGGGGGTTATCTCCCGCCCTGGGTGGCCACAGACCGCCACCGCCAGTAGATAGGGACAGTTAGTGTTGCCGTCAAACTGTGGTCTCTGAGAGACGGGCCGTACCTAAGTCCTTGGTGGACCATACCGGCCGCTCTTGCGACTTGTGCCTGATGTTCGGGCTCTACCTTCGTTCGCCATCGTATCAGGGGAAGACAGCGTGCTACTCCCACTGCCACCTCGAGTCCAACCCAATCCAGGCACTCTTACGGAGTAGTGTTAAAGTCTTTTATCTCCGCAAGAGGGGCTTCAGCCTGGCCCGAGGGGACGAACCCCGAGGGGTTCGCCCAGCATGCCGTACATCAACGGAGCTGGACGAGTCCACGCTCCGTATGCAGTTTCGTTCTATGTTCGCTTCTTAGTCTTGCTTACGGATCGTGCGAATTTTCGGAACTCCTGAAACAGCTGCTCTGACACCAGGCTGGCTTTGTCGATTGGCCACTGAAATCCTTCTCGAATCGCCGCCTGGCGTAGGTGTTCCCTGTCCTCTACGTAACGCTGACAATCGTAGAGGACGTGGTTTGGAGTTTCCTCCTCCCCACATTCGCACGACTCGTCGTCGACCAGGGCGAACGTCTTGAGCTTCGCACGGAAGTCTCCGTGTCCGCTCAAGAACTGCGCTACATCATGGTCGACTCTGATCCAGCTCGCTGAGAGACGGTCTGATACCTCGCCGAAGTATTGGAAGGTTTCCCTACCCTTCGTCGAGGACGACCATCTCTGCTGCCACATCTCTAAAGTCGCCTCCCTCAGCCTTCTGCGAACTTGGGCTTCGGTGACGACTTCGTCAGCCAATTCGGCCTGACTCACTTGATAGGTTCCATGTTGGAACCCGAGTTTCTTCCTGGCTTTGTACACGCAGCTGAACTCCGCTATCGCCAAGTCCACAGGTATCTCCCCGGCGATCACGGGGATCGCATCAGTGGAGACTGTCCTGTAGGCTTTGACGCAGCCAAGCAGAACATGCCTCTGCGCCCTGGTGAGCACTTTACTCGTCCCAGAGGTAAGGCGGTCTGCCCAGCCCGCGGCAGCATACGTGACGATTGGGACAAACAAGCCGCGGTACAAAGTACGCATCGTCCGATATCCCAATCCCCAGTTCGACTTAGCAATCCTTGCTAGCGCATTAAACGTTCGCAAGGACTTAGCATTCAAATACTCGACATGGGAATGGATACCCAGTCTAGAGTCAAAATGCACGCCAAGGTAACGCACAGAGTCCTTGACGGCAATATTCCGACCTCCTACTTTTATCACAGGTGGCCTCTCTCTGTCGAGAGAGCCTTTTAAGAATACCATCTCGGTCTTGGTTGCAGACAGCGACAATTTCTGCTGGTCGCACCAGCGAGAAATGGTGTCCACAACCAATTGGCCATTGCTTTCTAGACCCTTCCTGCTGTTCGCGAAGATCAAGACAAGAAGGTCGTCTGCATAGGCGATGGGCTCGCAAGCGAGCCCGGCGTTCGATAGGAGCTGTAGAACCTCGTCGAAGACTAAGTTCCAACAGCTCGGACCAAGAATCGATCCCTGTGGGCAGCCCTTAGTGACTTTCTTCCGCACTGCACCGCGATCAGACACCATAGTCACCACGCGGCCGTCGAAGTAGTCGACCACCAATCTAAATAGGTTTTTTGGGCAGCCTCGCTTCCTCAACGCGTTGAGTATGCTTGGCCACCAGACATTATCAAAGGCCGCAGCAATGTCGAAGAGCAGACCCACGACGTACTTTTCCTCTCGACCGGACGCAAGCTCCCTCATCTTTACCACGGCATCAGTCGTGGATCGATGCGGCCTGAATCCGTATTGCCGATCGGAGGCGTAGTCGGGGTGCAAAAACAAACTAGCTAATCGCGTAGCGATTAGCTTCTCCAAGACTTTGCCTACGACCGAAAGCAAGCATATTGGTCTGTAGGACTTTATCTCCGTTTCAGGTTTCTCGGGTCCTTTAAGGATGGTAATGATGGACCCGACTTTCCATTCCACGGGAAAGACTCCGTGTGCCAGGCATCCGTTGTAGAGTCGGAGGAGCTCGCGTGAGATTGTATTACACGAACGTTTTAAAATCTCCGGCTCGATCCGATCTAGGCCTGGACACTTGCCGCTCTTCAGTCGGTTGACCGCCGATCTGAGCTCCGAGAGGGTGAAGGGACTGGCGTCCTCACTCTCCGGCTCGATGGCAGCTTCCCTCCTGACTCGCGCATGATCCGGGGAGTCATTCGCGGGGCTATCGTCCGGAATTAACCCCTCCAGCAGCGCGGAAGCGGTGGAGTCCCAGTCTGTGGTGTAACCCTGGGCAGTGTTACGATTTATATTCGAGATGACCGTGCTGGCTGTCATCTTCTGCCTCGTGATCTTATAAATGAGGCCCCAGGGTTCCTTGTTTCCCTGCTCGGTCACGAATGCACGCCAGCTGTGCGACCGAGCAGCTTTGATGGCGGCTTTGTAGGCCTTTCTCTGTTTAAGATACTCGGTCCTCTTGGCCGCCCTCTGCTCCTCTGAACATGCTGCGTTCTGCGAGGCTCGTCTAAGTTTGTAGACTCGCCTCTTTTGCCTCGTCAGGTCGGCCGTCCACCATGGGACGGATTTTGAATGCCACTGCTTGGTTGGCATCGAGGAGTCGCACGCTTGGACGATCATTCTTTCGATCTCCTGTGCTAGATGTTCGACATCCCCCTTATTGTTCAATGGATCGGGGGATATACTCCTCTTACTTTCCTGCAGCGCCTTGTCGAACTCGGGCCATTTTGCGCTTCGGAGTCGGAACCTTGGTAATAATCCGTTCCGGTTGGTGCTGCTGTTGCTACTAATTTCGGCAGCACCGTCCTCGGCGCAAAAACTCAAAGAAAACTCTATGACTCGGTGGTCGCTGGTCGTCAGGTCCTCGCGGACCTTCCAACCTCGCACCTTGTCGCAAATATCAGGTGTCGATAGTGTGACGTCGATGTATGACTGTCCACTAGGGCTGGAAAACGTCGGAGCGTTTCCAGCCTCGTTCAAGACAACCAAGCCATGGCTCACGATAAACTCTTCGAGTTTACGGCCTCTCACGTCCGTCTCCGCGCTGCCCCACTGGGCTGATTTCGCGTTAACGTCGGCAGAGATAATGACTCGGTTATGCTTAAGTGCGGAAAGAGCTCTCTCCAACCGCGCCAGACCTGATTCAACGTCATCGGAGCATTGAAAGTACTGGCTGATCAGGAAGAAGCTCCCAAACGAACCCGAGATGCTGACACAGGACAAATGCGTGTCGCACAAGTTAGAGACTTTGACCACGGTTAGATCCGGGTTTCTGACCGCTATTGCAGCCATCACCGGTTCGCCTGCCGTGATCAGCCTCGTTCTCAAGCCTAGCCCGGGCACAGTACCCCGCCAGCTATATGGCTCTTGTGCAAGCAACACATCTACCCCTCGCCTATGCATCTCAGTCCGGACTTCGTCGGTCACGTTTCGGGCCCGCTGCATGTTATGCTGCATGACCCGTATGACTCTCGAGCGTCGCCGGTCGTTTGTACTATCCATTCGAGATTCAAATTATTATTCCTGTCTAATGCGAGACATCTCCAAAACCAGCGCTTCCTGATAGGAGGCGCAGGCCGGGTCTCGCGACTTATGGTCGTGTGGCCGCCCTCTGTCTTTGCAGTTGGAACAAACCGGAGGCTTGCTCTTCCTGCTGCAGAGCGCATAGCCGTGCCCTTTTTCGGCACAATGTCCGCAGACATCCTCTTTGAATTTACAGCGCTTCGCGGTGTGCCCGAAGCGCTGGCACTTATAGCAACGGGTGACCTGTATGAAGTCCCGCACACGGCAGGAACTCCACCCAAGGTACACCCGGTCCCCTCTCTGCGCCAGCCGCCGACGAATCTGCGGACTGACGGCCACTACCCAGTTGGCTGTCTCCGGGGTCTTGCCAGCCATGCGACTGACCCGAACACCCGAAGGCACATCCTTCTGGGACGCCTCAGAGAGGTTTTGCCTCCAAAGACTGGAGGCAATTTCCTCCTTGCCCATCCCTTTCGGAATGTCATAAATCAGGACCTCGGGGTCCCGTTTGCTGGGCAAGGAGACGGACAGTCCCGCACTCGCCAGCTTCTTATTGCCTACGAAGGCTTTTAGGTCCTCCTTGCGATCGGTTTCGACGACGATGCCACCGGAGTGGATGCGTCGAACCGATCTGACACGGATCGCCTCCTTCGCAGGTTTTACGATCGACAGAACAGCTCTCTTAGTAGCATCGCTGTTCTGTCCTTTATCCTTTGGCGGGAAGATACGCACCACGTATTGTGTCGGTGGTCTTCTCGCCTCCGGAGTCGCTGACTGGTTGACCTTTGCCACTTGGGCGTAGGTCAACTGCGCGGCATTGGAGACCGTCTTCGGGAGGGATCCCTTGGACGGCCCAGGTCGCGCCGCACTCATTACGGCAGGGCGCGCTTTTAGGTCCGCCCTGACCGCGGCGAGTTGCCCTTCGACGAAGCTGTTTCTTTGAATCAGCTCCTGGACCAACTCGTTGAGTGCTCCGACTTCTGCTAGTATCTTCGACCCGGACTCCTTGTTGACTTTCGACTCGGGTCGAAAGCAAAAGGTCCGTATCTCCGATACTCGCCTGAAGGCTTCGTCTCTCACGAGATCGAGAGGCCGTACCTTGTGCCCGGAAACCGTCCCCTTCGATTTCCTGGCCTGGTTTGCTGCGGCCTTGCCAGTAGGTGCGACTGGCTTGGCACGCTTCGACTTTTTGGTGACGGTTTTCCAACCGCCACCTTCGGGGTCTTCGACACGCACGGGTGCCGGTTGCACCTTCACGAGCGTGTCTTTGACTGATTCGATTTTTCTGGGTTTCTCCTTCCCAGCCTTGCGGCTGGGGGAGTCCCCCGACTTGGGCGCTGTCCCCACGTTACCGGTGTCCGGCGCGCCTTCTTCCGTGGCCTCAGTTTTCACCGAGACCGCTCGCGTGGGTGTCACGCATCTCTCCAAGGTCACACGAGGATTGGCGATGTTTAACACCTTCCCGGACCTTGTCTTTTTCGCAGACGCAGGAGGGCTAACAGCTGCCGCTGTAGCTTCCGCGTCTGTGGCGACGGCTTCACTCCGAGTAGGAGCTGGACCCGCCGACTTAGATCGTTCAATTTGTGTTTTCGATTTAGATCCCATAATGTGAATCTTTCTTTCATCCGGTACGCTCCCCGGCCACCACCGACCCACACATTTTGGAACCCGCCATCAGGCTGGGTTAGGGCTACGCACCGGACATAGTCTGCTGACTGGGCCGATTACTCAACCCAGCCCGCGTCCTCGCCCGTCAGAACCCACTCGCCGAAGCGTATGGTCGTTCCAAGCCGATTGACTGGACCAGGGCTGCTTTTCTCGTCCAGCCTCCCATCTAGCCGAAGCAGAGGCCAAAGGTACGTGTTGGGGACGTCTCACCCGCAGGAGAGGGCCCCCTCAGATCCCAGGATCCTCTTTTCCGACGACAAGGGTCGCCACGCACGGCAAACACGCGGGAGACAGCAGTCGGAGAGGCTGCCTCTTCCTCTCCACCACACTTCGTTCGGTTCGCTGCGTTTTGAGAACACGAGCTATCCAGCGGTACCTTTTTCGTGGAGGCTCAAGTGTGGCTAGGGCACGTTTGCCCCTTGCGGCCTGGGTTGCCCAGGCGATTGGTTGCATCCCGATTTCTAGATCCAGCGGCATGTTGCTACGTGGCGCGCTCAGACAACGAAAATGCGGCGTTCCGGTCAGACCAGAAAAACCGCATAACGTGACGCGGGGGACTGCAGCCACAAGTGACAACAGTCCCCCGGTAGGGAGTAGTACAGCATATTCAATGCTGTACATGAACACGCCACAGCCCGTATGCTTAGTTCAAGGGCCTCGCCATTATGCGAAGTACTACATGTACAACGCACTGGCGGTCTCAAAATACCCTCATCGCCGATGCATCTGATGCATCCGTCAACTCGGCAGCATTCACTCCGTCGGCGTGTTGCTTTGTGGCGTGTTCAGATAACGAAAATGCGGCATTCCAGTCAGACCAGAAAAACCGCATAACGTAACGCGGGGGACTGAAGCCACAAGTGACAACAGTCCCCCGGATGGGAGTAGTACAGCATATTCAATGCTGTACATGAACACACCACAGCCCGTATGCTTAGTTCAAGGGCCTCGCCATTATGCGAAGTACTACATGTACAACGCACTGGCGGTCTCAAGTGCTTTCATCGCCGATGCACCTATCGACTCAGCAGCAACATTCAATCCGACGGCGTGTTGCTTCGTGGCGTGTTCAGACAACGAAAATGCGGCATTCCAGTTAGACCAGAAAAACCGCATAACGTGACGCGGGGGACTGCAGCCACAAGTGACAACAGTCCCCCGCTAAGGAGTAGTACAGCATATTTAATGCTGTACATGAACACGCCACAGCCCGCATGCTTAATCTCGGGCCTCGCCATTATGCGAAGTACTACATGTACGACGCACTGACGGTCTAAAATGCCTTCATCGTCGACGCATCCATCGACTCGGTAGTAGCAACACCCTTCGCGAGGACTAGTTCGGGGGTCGCCTCTCAACCCTGGGTGGCCACAGACCGCCACCGCCAGTAGATAGGGACAGTTAGTGTCGTCGTTGTGAGTCTAAAGATGGGCTATGCCTGGGTCCTATGTGGACTATACTAGCCGCTCTCTCGACGCGTGCCGATGGTCTGGCTCTACCCTCGTTCGTTATCGTGACAGGGGAAGACAACGTGCTACTCCCGCTGCCACCTCGAGTCCAACCCAATCCAGGCACTCTTGACGGAGTAGTGTTAAAGTCAATTTATCTCCGCAAGAGGGGCTTCAGCCTGGCCCGAGGGGGCGAACCCCGAGGGGTCCGCCCAGCATGCCGTTCGAATGGCGGAGTGGACAAGTCCACGTCTGCCCGTCACTCAAGTCGGACACGGGACGACTCCAAAGCTAGCGCCGCCTGATAGGAAGCGCAAGCTGGGTCCCGCGACTTGTGTGCACTAGCCCACCCTCTGTCCTTGCAATTAGAGCAGACCGGAGGTTCACTCTTCTTGCTACAGAGCGTGAAGGTATGCCCCTTTTGGGAGCAGTGACCGCACACGTCCTCCTTGAATTTACAACGCTTCGAGGTATGCCCGAAGCGTTGACAACGGTAGCACCGAAGCACCTGGACGAAATCCCGTACACGACAGGAGTTCCATCCAAGGTAAACTCGGCTACCTCTCTGCTTCAGCCGCTGAAGATTCTGCGGACTGACGGCAACGACCCAGTTGGCTGTCTCCGGGGTCTTGCCAGCCATGCGGCTGACCCGAATTCCCGAAGGCACATCCTTCTGGTTCGCATCGCAGAGATTTTGCCTCCAAATACTGGAGGCAATTTCGTCCTTACCCATCCGACGCGGGACGTCGTAAACTAAAACCTCGGGGTCCCGCTTGGTAGGTAAGGAGACGGACAGACCCGCGCTCCGGAGCTTCTTATTGCCAACGAAGGCTTGCAGGTCCTCCTTTCGGTCGGTCTCGACGACGATGCCACCGGAGTGGATGCGTCGGACCGACTTAATTCGGATCGCCTCCTTCGCTGGTTTAACGAGCGACAGAACAGTAACCTTCGTAACTTCGCTGCTCTGTCCTTTTTCCTTCGGCGGGAAGATTTTTACCACATGCTGCGATTGTGGCCGTCTCCCCGCTTCCGGAGAAGCTCCTTTGCAGTCGACTTTGTTCACATGGGCGTAAGTCGACTGCGCGGCGTTGCAGGCCGTCTTCGGGAGAGTTCCCTTGGACGGCCCAGGTCGCATCGCACTCATTACGGCAGGACGCGCTTTTAGGTCCGCCCTGACCGCGGCGAGCTGCCCTTCGACGAAGCTATTCCGTTGAATAAGCTCCTGGACCAGCTCGTTGAGTGCCTCAACCTCGGCGAGTATCTTTGACCCGGACTCCTTATTGACTTTCGACTCAGGTCGAAAGCAAAAGGTCCGTATTTCGGACACTCGCCTAAAGGCTTCGTCTCTTACGAGATCGAGAGGCCGTACCTTCTGCCCGGAGAACGTCCCCTTCGGTCTCCTGGCCCGGTTTACTGCGGCCTTGCCGGTGGGTGCGCCCGGCTTGGCTCGCTTCGTCTTTTTGGTGACGGTTTGCCAACCGTCACCAGTAGGGTCCTCGACACGCTCGGGTGCCGACTGCACCTTCACGAGTGACGTGTCTCCGACTCGTTCGATTACTTCCACGTTACCGGTGTCCGGCGTACCTTCTACCGTGGGCTCGGTTTTCACCGAGACCGCTCGCGTGGGAGTCACACATCTTTGCAAGATCACACGAGGATTGGCGATATTGATCACCTTCCCGGATCTTGTCTTTCTCACAGACGCGGGGGGACTGACAGCTGCATTTGCAGTTCCCGCGTCTGCGGCGACGGCTTCACTCCGAGTAGGAGCTGGACCCGTCGTCTTTGGACGCTTAGTTTTTGTTTGTTCATTATTTTTCAGACCCATAATGTGTCTTGGTCTTTCATCCAGTGCGCTCCCCGGCCACCACCGACCCACACAATTTGGAACCCGCCAAAGGCTGAGTTAGGGCTACGCACCGAATATAGTCTGCTGGCTGGGTCGGTTTCCTTACCCAGCCCGCGTCCTCGCCCAGCAGAACCCACTTGCCCGAAGCGTGTGGTCGTTCCAAGCCGATTGACTGGACCAGGGCTGCTTTTCTCGTCCAGCCGCCCATCTAGCCGAAGCAGAGGCCAAAGGTACGTGTTGGGGACGTCTCACCCGCAGGAGAGGGCCCCCTCAGATCCCAGGATCCTCTTTTCCGACGACAAGGGTCGCCACGCACGGCAAACACGTGGGAGACAGCAGTCGGAGAGGCTGCCTCTTCCTCTCCACCACACTTCGTTCAGTTCGCTGCGTATTTAAGAACACGAGCTATCCAGCGGTACCTTTTTCGTGGAGGCTCAAGTGTGGCTAGGGCACGTTTGCCCCTTGCGGCCTGGGTTGCCCAGGGGATTGATTGCATCCCATGTATTCCTGAGCCCAGCGGAGTGTTGTCTAGTGGCGTGTTCCGCCCACGAAAAACGGTCTGAAAAACCGTTTAACGTAAACTGGGGAACTGATGCCACGAGTGACAACAGTTCCCCAGTCGGAAGTCATACAGCACATACAGTGCTGTACAAAGAACACGCCACAGCCCGTATGCTAAATCAGGGCCTCGCCATTATGCGAAGTACTACGTGTACGACGCACTGACGGTCTCTAATGCCTTCATCGCCGATACACCCATCGACTCGGCCGATCAACCCTCCTACGCGAGGGCTAGTTCGGGGGTTATCTCCCGCCCTGGGTGGCCACAGACCAGCGGCGTATTGCTTTTTTACCAGCGGCGTATTGCTTCGTACCAGCGGCGTATTGCTTTTTTTTCCAGCGGCGTATTGGTTCGTACCAGCGGCGTATTGCTTTTTTACCAGCGGCGTATTGCTTCGTACCAGCGGCGTATTGCTTTTTTTTCCAGCGGCGTATTGGTTCGTACCAGCGGCGTATTGCTTTTTTTTCCAGCGGCGTATTGGTTCGTACCAGCGGCGTATTGCTTTCCGTAACCTTGAAAAACACAAAGTGCCAGCGGCGTGTTGCTTTGGAAAATAGAGCCAACATCAGCGGCATTCCGGCCTGTGCTCGGTTGGGCACGGAAACGCGACTGACCAATAGGAAGCTTAATTTTCGCCGAATGCAACGTCTGATC
>NW_027476143.1:350000-372500 GCF_051020955.1 Megalopta genalis
CTAAGTCCCAACGTACCGATCAAGAGTAAAGTACCATTTTCCTACATTAGATTTCGTTCTAAATGCTTAATCCCTATGTAAAAACGTTAGTTAAGCAAGAATATCGTATTTTTAAAAAAATCTAATGATAGGATTTTCCAGAAAATTGAAAAAACCGAAAAATGTCAAGAGTAAAGTGCCATTTTCTGACATTAGATTTCGTTCTAAATGCTTAATCCCTATGTAGAAACGTTAGTTAAGCAAGAATATCGTATTTTTAAAAAAATCTAATGATAGGATTTTTCAGAAAATTGAAAAAACCGTAAAATGTCAAGAGTAAAGTGCCCTTATTTTAAACAATGTATCGTTCTAAATGCTTAATCCCTATGTAAAAAAGTTATTTTAGCAGGAATATGTTATTGAAAAAAATTAGAAAAATTTATTTTAGCCGTAAATCGAAAATAATGGGGACACCGGAGCTGTTCGAAGCGCCGAGCGCGCCGCGTACGCCCGAATATTTTCAAAGTCCCAACGTACCGATCAAGAGTAAAGTACCATTTTCCTACATTAGGTTTCGTTCTAAATGCTTAATCCCTATGTAAAAACGTTAGTTAAGCAAGAATATCGTATTTTTAAAAAAATCTAATGATAGGATTTCCCAGAAAATTGAAAAAACCGAAAAATGTCAAGAGTAAAGTGCCATTTTCTGACATTAGATTTCGTTCTAAATGCTTAATCCCTATGTAGAAACGTTAGTTAAGCAAGAATATCGTATTTTTAAAAAAATCTAATGATAGGATTTTTCAGAAAATTGAAAAAACCGTAAAATGTCAAGAGTAAAGTGCCCTTACTTTAAACAATGTATCGTTCTAAATGCTTAATCCCTATGTAAAAAAGTTATTTAAGCAGGAATATGTTATTGAAAAAAATTAGAAAAATTTATTTTAGCCGTAAATCGAAAATAATGGATCGAGCGAATCGGTCGATTGCGCCGAGACGCGCTATGATGCAACAGACGAGCGATTGGAACGCCCGAATATTTTCAAAGTCCCAACGTACCGATCAAGAGTAAAGTACCATTTTCCTACATTAGATTTCGTTCTAAATGCTTAATCCCTATGTAAAAACGTTAGTTAAGCAAGAATATCGTATTTTTAAAAAAATCTAATGATAGGATTTTCCAGAAAATTGAAAAAACCGAAAAATGTCAAGAGTAAAGTGCCATTTTCTGACATTAGATTTCGTTCTAAATGCTTAATCCCTATGTAGAAACGTTAGTTAAGCAAGAATATCGTATTTTTAAAAAAATCTAATGATAGGATTTTTCAGAAAATTGAAAAAACCGTAAAATGTCAAGAGTAAAGTGCCCTTATTTTAAACAATGTATCGTTCTAAATGCTTAATCCCTATGTAAAAAAGTTATTTAAGCAGGAATATGTTATTGAAAAAAATTAGAAAAATTTATTTTAGCCGTAAATCGAAAATAATGGATCGAGCGAATCGGTCGATTGCGCCGAGACGCGCTATGATGCAACAGACGAGCGATTGGAACGCCCGAATATTTTCAAAGTCCCAACGTACCGATCAAGAGTAAAGTACCATTTTCCTACATTAGGTTTCGTTCTAAATGCTTAATCCCTATGTAAAAACGTTAGTTAAGCAAGAATATCGTATTTTTAAAAAAATCTAATGATAGGATTTCCCAGAAAATTGAAAAAACCGAAAAATGTCAAGAGTAAAGTGCCATTTTCTGACATTAGATTTCGTTCTAAATGCTTAATCCCTATGTAGAAACGTTAGTTAAGCAAGAATATCGTATTTTTAAAAAAATCTAATGATAGGATTTTTCAGAAAATTGAAAAAACCGTAAAATGTCAAGAGTAAAGTGCCCTTATTTTAAACAATGTATCGTTCTAAATGCTTAATCCCTATGTAAAAAAGTTATTTTAGCAGGAATATGTTATTGAAAAAAATTAGAAAAATTTATTTTAGCCGTAAATCGAAAATAATGGGGACACCGGAGCTGTTCGAAGCGCCGAGCGCGCCGCGTACGCCCGAATATTTTCAAAGTCCCAACGTACCGATCAAGAGTAAAGTACCATTTTCCTACATTAGATTTCGTTCTAAATGCTTAATCCCTATGTAAAAACGTTAGTTAAGCAAGAATATCGTATTTTAAAAAAAATCTAATGATAGGATTTTCCAGAAAATTGAAAAAACCGAAAAATGTCAAGAGTAAAGTGCCATTTTCTGACATTAGATTTCGTTCTAAATGCTTAATCCCTATGTAGAAACGTTAGTTAAGCAAGATTATCGTATTTTTAAAAAAATCTAATGATAGGATTTTTCAGAAAATTGAAAAAACCGTAAAATGTCAAGAGTAAAGTGCCCTTACTTTAAACAATGTATCGTTCTAAATGCTTAATCCCTATGTAAAAAAGTTATTTAAGCAGGAATATGTTATTGAAAAAAATTAGAAAAATTTATTTTAGCCGTAAATCGAAAATAATGGATCGAGCGAATCGGTCGATTGCGCCGAGACGCGCTATGATGCAACAGACGAGCGATTGGAACGCCCGAATATTTTCAAAGTCCCAACGTACCGATCAAGAGTAAAGTACCATTTTCCTACATTAGATTTCGTTCTAAATGCTTAATCCCTATGTAAAAACGTTAGTTAAGCAAGAATATCGTATTTTTAAAAAAATCTAATGATAGGATTTTCCAGAAAATTGAAAAAACCGAAAAATGTCAAGAGTAAAGTGCCATTTTCTGACATTAGATTTCGTTCTAAATGCTTAATCCCTATGTAGAAACGTTAGTTAAGCAAGAATATCGTATTTTTAAAAAAATCTAATGATAGGATTTTTCAGAAAATTGAAAAAACCGTAAAATGTCAAGAGTAAAGTGCCCTTATTTTAAACAATGTATCGTTCTAAATGCTTAATCCCTATGTAAAAAAGTTATTTTAGCAGGAATATGTTATTGAAAAAAATTAGAAAAATTTATTTTAGCCGTAAATCGAAAATAATGGGGACACCGGAGCTGTTCGAAGCGCCGAGCGCGCCGCGTACGCCCGAATATTTTCAAAGTCCCAACGTACCGATCAAGAGTAAAGTACCATTTTCCTACATTAGATTTCGTTCTAAATGCTTAATCCCTATGTAAAAACGTTAGTTAAGCAAGAATATCGTATTTTTAAAAAAATCTAATGATAGGATTTTCCAGAAAATTGAAAAAACCGAAAAATGTCAAGAGTAAAGTGCCATTTTCTGACATTAGATTTCGTTCTAAATGCTTAATCCCTATGTAGAAACGTTAGTTAAGCAAGATTATCGTATTTTTAAAAAAATCTAATGATAGGATTTTTCAGAAAATTGAAAAAACCGTAAAATGTCAAGAGTAAAGTGCCCTTACTTTAAACAATGTATCGTTCTAAATGCTTAATCCCTATGTAAAAAAGTTATTTAAGCAGGAATATGTTATTGAAAAAAATTAGAAAAATTTATTTTAGCCGTAAATCGAAAATAATGGATCGAGCGAATCGGTCGATTGCGCCGAGACGCGCTATGATGCAACAGACGAGCGATTGGAACGCCCGAATATTTTCAAAGTCCCAACGTACCGATCAAGAGTAAAGTACCATTTTCCTACATTAGATTTCGTTCTAAATGCTTAATCCCTATGTAAAAACGTTAGTTAAGCAAGAATATCGTATTTTTAAAAAAATCTAATGATAGGATTTCCCAGAAAATTGAAAAAACCGAAAAATGTCAAGAGTAAAGTGCCATTTTCTGACATTAGATTTCGTTCTAAATGCTTAATCCCTATGTAGAAACGTTAGTTAAGCAAGAATATCGTATTTTTAAAAAAATCTAATGATAGGATTTTTCAGAAAATTGAAAAAACCGTAAAATGTCAAGAGTAAAGTGCCCTTACTTTAAACAATGTATCGTTCTAAATGCTTAATCCCTATGTAAAAAAGTTATTTAAGCAGGAATATGTTATTGAAAAAAATTAGAAAAATTTATTTTAGCCGTAAATCGAAAATAATGGATCGAGCGAATCTGTCGATTGCGCCGAGACGCGCTATGATGCAACAGACGAGCGATTGGAACGCCCGAATATTTTCAAAGTCCCAACGTACCGATCAAGAGTAAAGTACCATTTTCCTACATTAGGTTTCGTTCTAAATGCTTAATCCCTATGTAAAAACGTTAGTTAAGCAAGAATATCGTATTTTTAAAAAAATCTAATGATAGTATTTCCCAGAAAATTGAAAAAACCGAAAAATGTCAAGAGTAAAGTGCCATTTTCTGACATTAGATTTCGTTCTAAATGCTTAATCCCTATGTAGAAACGTTAGTTAAGCAAGAATATCGTATTTTTAAAAAAATCTAATGATAGGATTTTTCAGAAAATTGAAAAAACCGTAAAATGTCAAGAGTAAAGTGCCCTTACTTTAAACAATGTATCGTTCTAAATGCTTAATCCCTATGTAAAAAAGTTATTTAAGCAGGAATATGTTATTGAAAGAAATTAGAAAAATTTATTTTAGCCGTAAATCGAAAATAATGGATCGAGCGAATCGGTCGATTGCGCCGAGACGCGCTATGATGCAACAGACGAGCGATTGGAACGCCCGAATATTTTCAAAGTCCCAACGTACCGATCAAGAGTAAAGTACCATTTTCCTACATTAGATTTCGTTCTAAATGCTTAATCCCTATGTAAAAACGTTAGTTAAGCAAGAATATCGTATTTTTAAAAAAATCTAATGATAGGATTTTCCAGAAAATTGAAAAAACCGAAAAATGTCAAGAGTAAAGTGCCATTTTCTGACATTAGATTTCGTTCTAAATGCTTAATCCCTATGTAGAAACGTTAGTTAAGCAAGAATATCGTATTTTTAAAAAAATCTAATGATAGGATTTTTCAGAAAATTGAAAAAACCGTAAAATGTCAAGAGTAAAGTGCCCTTACTTTAAACAATGTATCGTTCTAAATGCTTAATCCCTATGTAAAAAAGTTATTTAAGCAGGAATATGTTATTGAAAGAAATTAGAAAAATTTATTTTAGCCGTAAATCGAAAATAATGGATCGAGCGAATCGGTCGATTGCGCCGAGACGCGCTATGATGCAACAGACGAGCGATTGGAACGCCCGAATATTTTCAAAGTCCCAACGTACCGATCAAGAGTAAAGTACCATTTTCCTACATTAGATTTCGTTCTAAATGCTTAATCCCTATGTAAAAACGTTAGTTAAGCAAGAATATCGTATTTTTAAAAAAATCTAATGATAGGATTTTCCAGAAAATTGAAAAAACCGAAAAATGTCAAGAGTAAAGTGCCATTTTCTGACATTAGATTTCGTTCTAAATGCTTAATCCCTATGTAGAAACGTTAGTTAAGCAAGAATATCGTATTTTTAAAAAAATCTAATGATAGGATTTTTCAGAAAATTGAAAAAACCGTAAAATGTCAAGAGTAAAGTGCCCTTATTTTAAACAATGTATCGTTCTAAATGCTTAATCCCTATGTAAAAAAGTTATTTTAGCAGGAATATGTTATTGAAAAAAATTAGAAAAATTTATTTTAGCCGTAAATCGAAAATAATGGGGACACCGGAGCTGTTCGAAGCGCCGAGCGCGCCGCGTACGCCCGAATATTTTCAAAGTCCCAACGTACCGATCAAGAGTAAAGTACCATTTTCCTACATTAGGTTTCGTTCTAAATGCTTAATCCCTATGTAAAAACGTTAGTTAAGCAAGAATATCGTATTTTTAAAAAAATCTAATGATAGGATTTCCCAGAAAATTGAAAAAACCGAAAAATGTCAAGAGTAAAGTGCCATTTTCTGACATTAGATTTCGTTCTAAATGCTTAATCCCTATGTAGAAACGTTAGCTAAGCAAGAATATCGTATTTTTAAAAAAATCTAATGATAGGATTTTTCAGAAAATTGAAAAAACCGTAAAATGTCAAGAGTAAAGTGCCCTTACTTTAAACAATGTATCGTTCTAAATGCTTAATCCCTATGTAAAAAAGTTATTTAAGCAGGAATATGTTATTGAAAAAAATTAGAAAAATTTATTTTAGCCGTAAATCGAAAATAATGGATCGAGCGAATCGGTCGATTGCGCCGAGACGCGCTATGATGCAACAGACGAGCGATTGGAACGCCCGAATATTTTCAAAGTCCCAACGTACCGATCAAGAGTAAAGTACCATTTTCCTACATTAGATTTCGTTCTAAATGCTTAATCCCTATGTAAAAACGTTAGTTAAGCAAGAATATCGTATTTTTAAAAAAATCTAATGATAGGATTTCCCAGAAAATTGAAAAAACCGAAAAATGTCAAGAGTAAAGTGCCATTTTCTGACATTAGATTTCGTTCTAAATGCTTAATCCCTATGTAGAAACGTTAGTTAAGCAAGAATATCGTATTTTTAAAAAAATCTAATGATAGGATTTTTCAGAAAATTGAAAAAACCGTAAAATGTCAAGAGTAAAGTGCCCTTACTTTAAACAATGTATCGTTCTAAATGCTTAATCCCTATGTAAAAAAGTTATTTAAGCAGGAATATGTTATTGAAAAAAATTAGAAAAATTTATTTTAGCCGTAAATCGAAAATAATGGATCGAGCGAATCGGTCGATTGCGCCGAGACGCGCTATGATGCAACAGACGAGCGATTGGAACGCCCGAATATTTTCAAAGTCCCAACGTACCGATCAAGAGTAAAGTACCATTTTCCTACATTAGATTTCGTTCTAAATGCTTAATCCCTATGTAAAAACGTTAGTTAAGCAAGAATATCGTATTTTTAAAAAAATCTAATGATAGGATTTTCCAGAAAATTGAAAAAACCGAAAAATGTCAAGAGTAAAGTGCCATTTTCTGACATTAGATTTCGTTCTAAATGCTTAATCCCTATGTAGAAACGTTAGTTAAGCAAGAATATCGTATTTTTAAAAAAATCTAATGATAGGATTTTTCAGAAAATTGAAAAAACCGTAAAATGTCAAGAGTAAAGTGCCCTTATTTTAAACAATGTATCGTTCTAAATGCTTAATCCCTATGTAAAAAAGTTATTTTAGCAGGAATATGTTATTGAAAAAAATTAGAAAAATTTATTTTAGCCGTAAATCGAAAATAATGGGGACACCGGAGCTGTTCGAAGCGCCGAGCGCGCCGCGTACGCCCGAATATTTTCAAAGTCCCAACGTACCGATCAAGAGTAAAGTACCATTTTCCTACATTAGATTTCGTTCTAAATGCTTAATCCCTATGTAAAAACGTTAGTTAAGCAAGAATATCGTATTTTAAAAAAAATCTAATGATAGGATTTTCCAGAAAATTGAAAAAACCGAAAAATGTCAAGAGTAAAGTGCCATTTTCTGACATTAGATTTCGTTCTAAATGCTTAATCCCTATGTAGAAACGTTAGTTAAGCAAGATTATCGTATTTTTAAAAAAATCTAATGATAGGATTTTTCAGAAAATTGAAAAAACCGTAAAATGTCAAGAGTAAAGTGCCCTTACTTTAAACAATGTATCGTTCTAAATGCTTAATCCCTATGTAAAAAAGTTATTTAAGCAGGAATATGTTATTGAAAAAAATTAGAAAAATTTATTTTAGCCGTAAATCGAAAATAATGGATCGAGCGAATCGGTCGATTGCGCCGAGACGCGCTATGATGCAACAGACGAGCGATTGGAACGCCCGAATATTTTCAAAGTCCCAACGTACCGATCAAGAGTAAAGTACCATTTTCCTACATTAGATTTCGTTCTAAATGCTTAATCCCTATGTAAAAACGTTAGTTAAGCAAGAATATCGTATTTTTAAAAAAATCTAATGATAGGATTTCCCAGAAAATTGAAAAAACCGAAAAATGTCAAGAGTAAAGTGCCATTTTCTGACATTAGATTTCGTTCTAAATGCTTAATCCCTATGTAGAAACGTTAGTTAAGCAAGAATATCGTATTTTTAAAAAAATCTAATGATAGGATTTTTCAGAAAATTGAAAAAACCGTAAAATGTCAAGAGTAAAGTGCCCTTATTTTAAACAATGTATCGTTCTAAATGCTTAATCCCTATGTAAAAAAGTTATTTAAGCAGGAATATGTTATTGAAAAAAATTAGAAAAATTTATTTTAGCCGTAAATCGAAAATAATGGATCGAGCGAATCGGTCGATTGCGCCGAGACGCGCTATGATGCAACAGACGAGCGATTGGAACGCCCGAATATTTTCAAAGTCCCAACGTACCGATCAAGAGTAAAGTACCATTTTCCTACATTAGGTTTCGTTCTAAATGCTTAATCCCTATGTAAAAACGTTAGTTAAGCAAGAATATCGTATTTTTAAAAAAATCTAATGATAGGATTTCCCAGAAAATTGAAAAAACCGAAAAATGTCAAGAGTAAAGTGCCATTTTCTGACATTAGATTTCGTTCTAAATGCTTAATCCCTATGTAGAAACGTTAGTTAAGCAAGATTATCGTATTTTTAAAAAAATCTAATGATAGGATTTTTCAGAAAATTGAAAAAACCGTAAAATGTCAAGAGTAAAGTGCCCTTACTTTAAACAATGTATCGTTCTAAATGCTTAATCCCTATGTAAAAAAGTTATTTAAGCAGGAATATGTTATTGAAAAAAATTAGAAAAATTTATTTTAGCCGTAAATCGAAAATAATGGATCGAGCGAATCGGTCGATTGCGCCGAGACGCGCTATGATGCAACAGACGAGCGATTGGAACGCCCGAATATTTTCAAAGTCCCAACGTACCGATCAAGAGTAAAGTACCATTTTCCTACATTAGATTTCGTTCTAAATGCTTAATCCCTATGTAAAAACGTTAGTTAAGCAAGAATATCGTATTTTTAAAAAAATCTAATGATAGGATTTTCCAGAAAATTGAAAAAACCGAAAAATGTCAAGAGTAAAGTGCCATTTTCTGACATTAGATTTCGTTCTAAATGCTTAATCCCTATGTAGAAACGTTAGTTAAGCAAGAATATCGTATTTTTAAAAAAATCTAATGATAGGATTTTTCAGAAAATTGAAAAAACCGTAAAATGTCAAGAGTAAAGTGCCCTTATTTTAAACAATGTATCGTTCTAAATGCTTAATCCCTATGTAAAAAAGTTATTTTAGCAGGAATATGTTATTGAAAAAAATTAGAAAAATTTATTTTAGCCGTAAATCGAAAATAATGGGGACACCGGAGCTGTTCGAAGCGCCGAGCGCGCCGCGTACGCCCGAATATTTTCAAAGTCCCAACGTACCGATCAAGAGTAAAGTACCATTTTCCTACATTAGATTTCGTTCTAAATGCTTAATCCCTATGTAAAAACGTTAGTTAAGCAAGAATATCGTATTTTAAAAAAAATCTAATGATAGGATTTTCCAGAAAATTGAAAAAACCGAAAAATGTCAAGAGTAAAGTGCCATTTTCTGACATTAGATTTCGTTCTAAATGCTTAATCCCTATGTAGAAACGTTAGTTAAGCAAGAATATCGTATTTTTAAAAAAATCTAATGATAGGATTTTTCAGAAAATTGAAAAAACCGTAAAATGTCAAGAGTAAAGTGCCCTTATTTTAAACAATGTATCGTTCTAAATGCTTAATCCCTATGTAAAAAAGTTATTTTAGCAGGAATATGTTATTGAAAAAAATTAGAAAAATTTATTTTAGCCGTAAATCGAAAATAATGGGGACACCGGAGCTGTTCGAAGCGCCGAGCGCGCCGCGTACGCCCGAATATTTTCAAAGTCCCAACGTACCGATCAAGAGTAAAGTACCATTTTCCTACATTAGATTTCGTTCTAAATGCTTAATCCCTATGTAAAAACGTTAGTTAAGCAAGAATATCGTATTTTAAAAAAAATCTAATGATAGGATTTTCCAGAAAATTGAAAAAACCGAAAAATGTCAAGAGTAAAGTGCCATTTTCTGACATTAGATTTCGTTCTAAATGCTTAATCCCTATGTAGAAACGTTAGCTAAGCAAGAATATCGTATTTTTAAAAAAATCTAATGATAGGATTTTTCAGAAAATTGAAAAAACCGTAAAATGTCAAGAGTAAAGTGCCCTTACTTTAAACAATGTATCGTTCTAAATGCTTAATCCCTATGTAAAAAAGTTATTTAAGCAGGAATATGTTATTGAAAAAAATTAGAAAAATTTATTTTAGCCGTAAATCGAAAATAATGGATCGAGCGAATCGGTCGATTGCGCCGAGACGCGCTATGATGCAACAGACGAGCGATTGGAACGCCCGAATATTTTCAAAGTCCCAACGTACCGATCAAGAGTAAAGTACCATTTTCCTACATTAGATTTCGTTCTAAATGCTTAATCCCTATGTAAAAACGTTAGTTAAGCAAGAATATCGTATTTTTAAAAAAATCTAATGATAGGATTTCCCAGAAAATTGAAAAAACCGAAAAATGTCAAGAGTAAAGTGCCATTTTCTGACATTAGATTTCGTTCTAAATGCTTAATCCCTATGTAGAAACGTTAGTTAAGCAAGAATATCGTATTTTTAAAAAAATCTAATGATAGGATTTTTCAGAAAATTGAAAAAACCGTAAAATGTCAAGAGTAAAGTGCCCTTACTTTAAACAATGTATCGTTCTAAATGCTTAATCCCTATGTAAAAAAGTTATTTAAGCAGGAATATGTTATTGAAAAAAATTAGAAAAATTTATTTTAGCCGTAAATCGAAAATAATGGATCGAGCGAATCGGTCGATTGCGCCGAGACGCGCTATGATGCAACAGACGAGCGATTGGAACGCCCGAATATTTTCAAAGTCCCAACGTACCGATCAAGAGTAAAGTACCATTTTCCTACATTAGATTTCGTTCTAAATGCTTAATCCCTATGTAAAAACGTTAGTTAAGCAAGAATATCGTATTTTTAAAAAAATCTAATGATAGGATTTTCCAGAAAATTGAAAAAACCGAAAAATGTCAAGAGTAAAGTGCCATTTTCTGACATTAGATTTCGTTCTAAATGCTTAATCCCTATGTAGAAACGTTAGTTAAGCAAGAATATCGTATTTTTAAAAAAATCTAATGATAGGATTTTTCAGAAAATTGAAAAAACCGTAAAATGTCAAGAGTAAAGTGCCCTTATTTTAAACAATGTATCGTTCTAAATGCTTAATCCCTATGTAAAAAAGTTATTTTAGCAGGAATATGTTATTGAAAAAAATTAGAAAAATTTATTTTAGCCGTAAATCGAAAATAATGGGGACACCGGAGCTGTTCGAAGCGCCGAGCGCGCCGCGTACGCCCGAATATTTTCAAAGTCCCAACGTACCGATCAAGAGTAAAGTACCATTTTCCTACATTAGATTTCGTTCTAAATGCTTAATCCCTATGTAAAAACGTTAGTTAAGCAAGAATATCGTATTTTAAAAAAAATCTAATGATAGGATTTTCCAGAAAATTGAAAAAACCGAAAAATGTCAAGAGTAAAGTGCCATTTTCTGACATTAGATTTCGTTCTAAATGCTTAATCCCTATGTAGAAACGTTAGTTAAGCAAGATTATCGTATTTTTAAAAAAATCTAATGATAGGATTTTTCAGAAAATTGAAAAAACCGTAAAATGTCAAGAGTAAAGTGCCCTTACTTTAAACAATGTATCGTTCTAAATGCTTAATCCCTATGTAAAAAAGTTATTTAAGCAGGAATATGTTATTGAAAAAAATTAGAAAAATTTATTTTAGCCGTAAATCGAAAATAATGGATCGAGCGAATCGGTCGATTGCGCCGAGACGCGCTATGATGCAACAGACGAGCGATTGGAACGCCCGAATATTTTCAAAGTCCCAACGTACCGATCAAGAGTAAAGTACCATTTTCCTACATTAGATTTCGTTCTAAATGCTTAATCCCTATGTAAAAACGTTAGTTAAGCAAGAATATCGTATTTTTAAAAAAATCTAATGATAGGATTTCCCAGAAAATTGAAAAAACCGAAAAATGTCAAGAGTAAAGTGCCATTTTCTGACATTAGATTTCGTTCTAAATGCTTAATCCCTATGTAGAAACGTTAGTTAAGCAAGAATATCGTATTTTTAAAAAAATCTAATGATAGGATTTTTCAGAAAATTGAAAAAACCGTAAAATGTCAAGAGTAAAGTGCCCTTATTTTAAACAATGTATCGTTCTAAATGCTTAATCCCTATGTAAAAAAGTTATTTAAGCAGGAATATGTTATTGAAAAAAATTAGAAAAATTTATTTTAGCCGTAAATCGAAAATAATGGATCGAGCGAATCGGTCGATTGCGCCGAGACGCGCTATGATGCAACAGACGAGCGATTGGAACGCCCGAATATTTTCAAAGTCCCAACGTACCGATCAAGAGTAAAGTACCATTTTCTTACATTAGGTTTCGTTCTAAATGCTTAATCCCTATGTAAAAACGTTAGTTAAGCAAGAATATCGTATTTTTAAAAAAATCTAATGATAGGATTTCCCAGAAAATTGAAAAAACCGAAAAATGTCAAGAGTAAAGTGCCATTTTCTGACATTAGATTTCGTTCTAAATGCTTAATCCCTATGTAGAAACGTTAGTTAAGCAAGATTATCGTATTTTTAAAAAAATCTAATGATAGGATTTTTCAGAAAATTGAAAAAACCGTAAAATGTCAAGAGTAAAGTGCCCTTACTTTAAACAATGTATCGTTCTAAATGCTTAATCCCTATGTAAAAAAGTTATTTAAGCAGGAATATGTTATTGAAAAAAATTAGAAAAATTTATTTTAGCCGTAAATCGAAAATAATGGATCGAGCGAATCGGTCGATTGCGCCGAGACGCGCTATGATGCAACAGACGAGCGATTGGAACGCCCGAATATTTTCAAAGTCCCAACGTACCGATCAAGAGTAAAGTACCATTTTCCTACATTAGATTTCGTTCTAAATGCTTAATCCCTATGTAAAAACGTTAGTTAAGCAAGAATATCGTATTTTTAAAAAAATCTAATGATAGGATTTTCCAGAAAATTGAAAAAACCGAAAAATGTCAAGAGTAAAGTGCCATTTTCTGACATTAGATTTCGTTCTAAATGCTTAATCCCTATGTAGAAACGTTAGTTAAGCAAGAATATCGTATTTTTAAAAAAATCTAATGATAGGATTTTTCAGAAAATTGAAAAAACCGTAAAATGTCAAGAGTAAAGTGCCCTTATTTTAAACAATGTATCGTTCTAAATGCTTAATCCCTATGTAAAAAAGTTATTTTAGCAGGAATATGTTATTGAAAAAAATTAGAAAAATTTATTTTAGCCGTAAATCGAAAATAATGGGGACACCGGAGCTGTTCGAAGCGCCGAGCGCGCCGCGTACGCCCGAATATTTTCAAAGTCCCAACGTACCGATCAAGAGTAAAGTACCATTTTCCTACATTAGATTTCGTTCTAAATGCTTAATCCCTATGTAAAAACGTTAGTTAAGCAAGAATATCGTATTTTTAAAAAAATCTAATGATAGGATTTTCCAGAAAATTGAAAAAACCGAAAAATGTCAAGAGTAAAGTGCCATTTTCTGACATTAGATTTCGTTCTAAATGCTTAATCCCTATGTAGAAACGTTAGTTAAGCAAGAATATCGTATTTTTAAAAAAATCTAATGATAGGATTTTTCAGAAAATTGAAAAAACCGTAAAATGTCAAGAGTAAAGTGCCCTTATTTTAAACAATGTATCGTTCTAAATGCTTAATCCCTATGTAAAAAAGTTATTTTAGCAGGAATATGTTATTGAAAAAAATTAGAAAAATTTATTTTAGCCGTAAATCGAAAATAATGGGGACACCGGAGCTGTTCGAAGCGCCGAGCGCGCCGCGTACGCCCGAATATTTTCAAAGTCCCAACGTACCGATCAAGAGTAAAGTACCATTTTCCTACATTAGGTTTCGTTCTAAATGCTTAATCCCTATGTAAAAACGTTAGTTAAGCAAGAATATCGTATTTTTAAAAAAATCTAATGATAGGATTTCCCAGAAAATTGAAAAAACCGAAAAATGTCAAGAGTAAAGTGCCATTTTCTGACATTAGATTTCGTTCTAAATGCTTAATCCCTATGTAGAAACGTTAGTTAAGCAAGAATATCGTATTTTTAAAAAAATCTAATGATAGGATTTTTCAGAAAATTGAAAAAACCGTAAAATGTCAAGAGTAAAGTGCCCTTACTTTAAACAATGTATCGTTCTAAATGCTTAATCCCTATGTAAAAAAGTTATTTAAGCAGGAATATGTTATTGAAAAAAATTAGAAAAATTTATTTTAGCCGTAAATCGAAAATAATGGATCGAGCGAATCGGTCGATTGCGCCGAGACGCGCTATGATGCAACAGACGAGCGATTGGAACGCCCGAATATTTTCAAAGTCCCAACGTACCGATCAAGAGTAAAGTACCATTTTCCTACATTAGATTTCGTTCTAAATGCTTAATCCCTATGTAAAAACGTTAGTTAAGCAAGAATATCGTATTTTTAAAAAAATCTAATGATAGGATTTTCCAGAAAATTGAAAAAACCGAAAAATGTCAAGAGTAAAGTGCCATTTTCTGACATTAGATTTCGTTCTAAATGCTTAATCCCTATGTAGAAACGTTAGTTAAGCAAGAATATCGTATTTTTAAAAAAATCTAATGATAGGATTTTTCAGAAAATTGAAAAAACCGTAAAATGTCAAGAGTAAAGTGCCCTTATTTTAAACAATGTATCGTTCTAAATGCTTAATCCCTATGTAAAAAAGTTATTTAAGCAGGAATATGTTATTGAAAAAAATTAGAAAAATTTATTTTAGCCGTAAATCGAAAATAATGGATCGAGCGAATCGGTCGATTGCGCCGAGACGCGCTATGATGCAACAGACGAGCGATTGGAACGCCCGAATATTTTCAAAGTCCCAACGTACCGATCAAGAGTAAAGTACCATTTTCCTACATTAGGTTTCGTTCTAAATGCTTAATCCCTATGTAAAAACGTTAGTTAAGCAAGAATATCGTATTTTTAAAAAAATCTAATGATAGGATTTCCCAGAAAATTGAAAAAACCGAAAAATGTCAAGAGTAAAGTGCCATTTTCTGACATTAGATTTCGTTCTAAATGCTTAATCCCTATGTAGAAACGTTAGTTAAGCAAGATTATCGTATTTTTAAAAAAATCTAATGATAGGATTTTTCAGAAAATTGAAAAAACCGTAAAATGTCAAGAGTAAAGTGCCCTTACTTTAAACAATGTATCGTTCTAATTGCTTAATCCCTATGTAAAAAAGTTATTTAAGCAGGAATATGTTATTGAAAAAAATTAGAAAAATTTATTTTAGCCGTAAATCGAAAATAATGGATCGAGCGAATCGGTCGATTGCGCCGAGACGCGCTATGATGCAACAGACGAGCGATTGGAACGCCCGAATATTTTCAAAGTCCCAACGTACCGATCAAGAGTAAAGTACCATTTTCCTACATTAGATTTCGTTCTAAATGCTTAATCCCTATGTAAAAACGTTAGTTAAGCAAGAATAACGTATTTTTAAAAAAATCTAATGATAGGATTTCCCAGAAAATTGAAAAAACCGAAAAATGTCAAGAGTAAAGTGCCATTTTCTGACATTAGATTTCGTTCTAAATGCTTAATCCCTATGTAGAAACGTTAGTTAAGCAAGAATATCGTATTTTTAAAAAAATCTAATGATAGGATTTTTCAGAAAATTGAAAAAACCGTAAAATGTCAAGAGTAAAGTGCCCTTACTTTAAACAATGTATCGTTCTAAATGCTTAATCCCTATGTAAAAAAGTTATTTAAGCAGGAATATGTTATTGAAAAAAATTTGAAAAATTTATTTTAGCCGTAAATCGAAAATAATGGATCGAGCGAATCGGTCGATTGCGCCGAGACGCGCTATGATGCAACAGACGAGCGATTGGAACGCCCGAATATTTTCAAAGTCCCAACGTACCGATCAAGAGTAAAGTACCATTTTCCTACATTAGATTTCGTTCTAAATGCTTAATCCCTATGTAAAAACGTTAGTTAAGCAAGAATATCGTATTTTTAAAAAAATCTAATGATAGGATTTTCCAGAAAATTGAAAAAACCGAAAAATGTCAAGAGTAAAGTGCCATTTTCTGACATTAGATTTCGTTCTAAATGCTTAATCCCTATGTAGAAACGTTAGTTAAGCAAGAATATCGTATTTTTAAAAAAATCTAATGATAGGATTTTTCAGAAAATTGAAAAAACCGTAAAATGTCAAGAGTAAAGTGCCCTTATTTTAAACAATGTATCGTTCTAAATGCTTAATCCCTATGTAAAAAAGTTATTTTAGCAGGAATATGTTATTGAAAAAAATTAGAAAAATTTATTTTAGCCGTAAATCGAAAATAATGGGGACACCGGAGCTGTTCGAAGCGCCGAGCGCGCCGCGTACGCCCGAATATTTTCAAAGTCCCAACGTACCGATCAAGAGTAAAGTACCATTTTCCTACATTAGGTTTCGTTCTAAATGCTTAATCCCTATGTAAAAACGTTAGTTAAGCAAGAATATCGTATTTTTAAAAAAATCTAATGATAGGATTTCCCAGAAAATTGAAAAAACCGAAAAATGTCAAGAGTAAAGTGCCATTTTCTGACATTAGATTTCGTTCTAAATGCTTAATCCCTATGTAGAAACGTTAGTTAAGCAAGAATATCGTATTTTTAAAAAAATCTAATGATAGGATTTTTCAGAAAATTGAAAAAACCGTAAAATGTCAAGAGTAAAGTGCCCTTACTTTAAACAATGTATCGTTCTAAATGCTTAATCCCTATGTAAAAAAGTTATTTAAGCAGGAATATGTTATTGAAAAAAATTAGAAAAATTTATTTTAGCCGTAAATCGAAAATAATGGATCGAGCGAATCGGTCGATTGCGCCGAGACGCGCTATGATGCAACAGACGAGCGATTGGAACGCCCGAATATTTTCAAAGTCCCAACGTACCGATCAAGAGTAAAGTACCATTTTCCTACATTAGATTTCGTTCTAAATGCTTAATCCCTATGTAAAAACGTTAGTTAAGCAAGAATATCGTATTTTTAAAAAAATCTAATGATAGGATTTTCCAGAAAATTGAAAAAACCGAAAAATGTCAAGAGTAAAGTGCCATTTTCTGACATTAGATTTCGTTCTAAATGCTTAATCCCTATGTAGAAACGTTAGTTAAGCAAGAATATCGTATTTTTAAAAAAATCTAATGATAGGATTTTTCAGAAAATTGAAAAAACCGTAAAATGTCAAGAGTAAAGTGCCCTTATTTTAAACAATGTATCGTTCTAAATGCTTAATCCCTATGTAAAAAAGTTATTTAAGCAGGAATATGTTATTGAAAAAAATTAGAAAAATTTATTTTAGCCGTAAATCGAAAATAATGGATCGAGCGAATCGGTCGATTGCGCCGAGACGCGCTATGATGCAACAGACGAGCGATTGGAACGCCCGAATATTTTCAAAGTCCCAACGTACCGATCAAGAGTAAAGTACCATTTTCCTACATTAGGTTTCGTTCTAAATGCTTAATCCCTATGTAAAAACGTTAGTTAAGCAAGAATATCGTATTTTTAAAAAAATCTAATGATAGGATTTCCCAGAAAATTGAAAAAACCGAAAAATGTCAAGAGTAAAGTGCCATTTTCTGACATTAGATTTCGTTCTAAATGCTTAATCCCTATGTAGAAACGTTAGTTAAGCAAGATTATCGTATTTTTAAAAAAATCTAATGATAGGATTTTTCAGAAAATTGAAAAAACCGTAAAATGTCAAGAGTAAAGTGCCCTTACTTTAAACAATGTATCGTTCTAAATGCTTAATCCCTATGTAAAAAAGTTATTTAAGCAGGAATATGTTATTGAAAAAAATTAGAAAAATTTATTTTAGCCGTAAATCGAAAATAATGGATCGAGCGAATCGGTCGATTGCGCCGAGACGCGCTATGATGCAACAGACGAGCGATTGGAACGCCCGAATATTTTCAAAGTCCCAACGTACCGATCAAGAGTAAAGTACCATTTTCCTACATTAGATTTCGTTCTAAATGCTTAATCCCTATGTAAAAACGTTAGTTAAGCAAGAATATCGTATTTTTAAAAAAATCTAATGATAGGATTTTCCAGAAAATTGAAAAAACCGAAAAATGTCAAGAGTAAAGTGTCATTTTCTGACATTAGATTTCGTTCTAAATGCTTAATCCCTATGTAGAAACGTTAGTTAAGCAAGAATATCGTATTTTTAAAAAAATCTAATGATAGGATTTTTCAGAAAATTGAAAAAACCGTAAAATGTCAAGAGTAAAGTGCCCTTATTTTAAACAATGTATCGTTCTAAATGCTTAATCCCTATGTAAAAAAGTTATTTTAGCAGGAATATGTTATTGAAAAAAATTAGAAAAATTTATTTTAGCCGTAAATCGAAAATAATGGGGACACCGGAGCTGTTCGAAGCGCCGAGCGCGCCGCGTACGCCCGAATATTTTCAAAGTCCCAACGTACCGATCAAGAGTAAAGTACCATTTTCCTACATTAGATTTCGTTCTAAATGCTTAATCCCTATGTAAAAACGTTAGTTAAGCAAGAATATCGTATTTTAAAAAAAATCTAATGATAGGATTTTCCAGAAAATTGAAAAAACCGAAAAATGTCAAGAGTAAAGTGCCATTTTCTGACATTAGATTTCGTTCTAAATGCTTAATCCCTATGTAGAAACGTTAGTTAAGCAAGATTATCGTATTTTTAAAAAAATCTAATGATAGGATTTTTCAGAAAATTGAAAAAACCGTAAAATGTCAAGAGTAAAGTGCCCTTACTTTAAACAATGTATCGTTCTAAATGCTTAATCCCTATGTAAAAAAGTTATTTAAGCAGGAATATGTTATTGAAAAAAATTAGAAAAATTTATTTTAGCCGTAAATCGAAAATAATGGATCGAGCGAATCGGTCGATTGCGCCGAGACGCGCTATGATGCAACAGACGAGCGATTGGAACGCCCGAATATTTTCAAAGTCCCAACGTACCGATCAAGAGTAAAGTACCATTTTCCTACATTAGATTTCGTTCTAAATGCTTAATCCCTATGTAAAAACGTTAGTTAAGCAAGAATATCGTATTTTTAAAAAAATCTAATGATAGGATTTCCCAGAAAATTGAAAAAACCGAAAAATGTCAAGAGTAAAGTGCCATTTTCTGACATTAGATTTCGTTCTAAATGCTTAATCCCTATGTAGAAACGTTAGTTAAGCAAGAATATCGTATTTTTAAAAAAATCTAATGATAGGATTTTTCAGAAAATTGAAAAAACCGTAAAATGTCAAGAGTAAAGTGCCCTTATTTTAAACAATGTATCGTTCTAAATGCTTAATCCCTATGTAAAAAAGTTATTTTAGCAGGAATATGTTATTGAAAAAAATTAGAAAAATTTATTTTAGCCGTAAATCGAAAATAATGGGGACACCGGAGCTGTTCGAAGCGCCGAGCGCGCCGCGTACGCCCGAATATTTTCAAAGTCCCAACGTACCGATCAAGAGTAAAGTACCATTTTCCTACATTAGATTTCGTTCTAAATGCTTAATCCCTATGTAAAAACGTTAGTTAAGCAAGAATATCGTATTTTAAAAAAAATCTAATGATAGGATTTTCCAGAAAATTGAAAAAACCGAAAAATGTCAAGAGTAAAGTGCCATTTTCTGACATTAGATTTCGTTCTAAATGCTTAATCCCTATGTAGAAACGTTAGTTAAGCAAGAATATCGTATTTTTAAAAAAATCTAATGATAGGATTTTTCAGAAAATTGAAAAAACCGTAAAATGTCAAGAGTAAAGTGCCCTTACTTTAAACAATGTATCGTTCTAAATGCTTAATCCCTATGTAAAAAAGTTATTTAAGCAGGAATATGTTATTGAAAAAAATTAGAAAAATTTATTTTAGCCGTAAATCGAAAATAATGGATCGAGCGAATCGGTCGATTGCGCCGAGACGCGCTATGATGCAACAGACGAGCGATTGGAACGCCCGAATATTTTCAAAGTCCCAACGTACCGATCAAGAGTAAAGTACCATTTTCCTACATTAGATTTCGTTCTAAATGCTTAATCCCTATGTAAAAACGTTAGTTAAGCAAGAATATCGTATTTTTAAAAAAATCTAATGATAGGATTTCCCAGAAAATTGAAAAAACCGAAAAATGTCAAGAGTAAAGTGCCATTTTCTGACATTAGATTTCGTTCTAAATGCTTAATCCCTATGTAGAAACGTTAGCTAAGCAAGAATATCGTATTTTTAAAAAAATCTAATGATAGGATTTTTCAGAAAATTGAAAAAACCGTAAAATGTCAAGAGTAAAGTGCCCTTATTTTAAACATTATATCGTTCTAAATGCTTAATCCCTATGTAAAAAAGTTATCTAAGCAAGAATATGTTATTGAATAAAATGAGAAAAATTTATTTTAGCCGTAAATCGAAAAAAAGACTGTTCGTTTCTCTGTCTCTCTCGCGCGATCGAAGTATTGATGTTTCCCGGCAAAGTAATGGGATATTAATTAAACTTTATACACGAAATTACTCGTTTTGATCCCCGCTACACAGCCGTATACTTTTTATAATTTTGTGGAATCGGGAACCTTGCAATATTTATCATAACGCGGATCGACTGTCTCTGTCTCTTTCTAGATCGGAAGAATCGATGTTTCCCGGCAAACTAATGGGAGTTTAATTAAACTTTATACACGAAATTACTCGTTTTGATCCCCGCTACACAGCCGTATACTTTTTATAATTTTGTGGAATCGGGAACCTTGAAATATTTAACATAACGCGGATCGACTGTCTCTGTCTCTTTCTAGATCGGAATAATCGATGTTTCCTGGCAAACTATTGGGAGTTTAATTAAACTTTATACATGAAATTACTCGTTTTGATCCCCGCTACACAGCCGTATACTTTTTATAATTTTATGGAATCGGTAACCTTGAAATATTTAACATAACGCGGATCGACTGTCTCTGTCTCTTTCTAGATCGGAATAATCGATGTTTCCCGGCAAACTATTGGGAGATTAATTAAACTTTATACATGAAATTACTCGTTTTGATCCCCGCTACACAGCCGTATACTTTTTATAATTTTGTGGAATCGGGAACCTTGAAATATTTAACATAACGCGGATCGTCTATCTCTGTCTCTTTCTAGATCGGAAGAATCGATGTTTCCCGGCAAACTAATGGGAGTTTAATTAAACTTTATACACGAAATTACTCGTTTTGATCCCCGCTACACAGCCGTATACTTTTTATAATTTTGTGGAATCGGGAACCTTGAAATATTTAACATAACGCGGATCGACTGTCTCTGTCTCTTTCTAGATCGGAATAATCGATGTTTCCCGGCAAACTATTGGGAGTTTAATTAAACTTTATACATGAAATTACTCGTTTTGATCCCCGCTACACAGCCGTATACTTTTTATAATTTTATGGAATCGGTAACCTTGAAATATTTAACATAACGCGGATCGACTGTCTCTGTCTCTTTCTAGATCGGAATAATCGATGTTTCCCGGCAAACTATTGGGAGATTAATTAAACTTTATACATGAAATTACTCGTTTTGATCCCCGCTACACAGCCGTATACTTTTTATAATTTTGTGGAATTGGGAACCTTGAAATATTTATCATAACGCGGATCGACTGTCTCTGTCTCTTTCTAGATCGGAAGAATCGATGTTTCCCGGCAAACTAATGGGATATTAATTAAACTTTATACACGAAATTACTCGTTTTGATCCCTGCTACACAGCCGTATACTTTTTATAATTTTGTGGAATCGGGAACCTTGAAATATTTAACATAACGCGGATCGTCTATCTCTGTCTCTTTCTAGATCGGAAGAATCGATGTTTCCCGGCAAACTAATGGGAGTTTAATTAAACTTTATGCATCAAATCATTCAGTTTGACTCCTGCAACACAACCAAACACTCTCTGTAATTTTCTGAACTGAAAAACCACTGAAATTGCGCTCGAAATGCGGAGCGACGGGTCGACGCGTCTGCACTGTGCGACAGCTAGTCAAAACGTCCGAACAGCGTATTGTTTTCGATCTCTTGGTATAATATTCGTATTCCTTGCTGTGTATAGCTTCCGATCGATTATTGCAATGGTCAAAGTTCCAGCGGCGTAATGCTTTCCATAAGATTACATTAATATAACCAGCGGCATATTGCTTTCTATCTTGTAATGAAAATTTTATAACCAAGTACCAACGGCGTATTGCTTTCGTTCGGATAATGGAGATTTTACAACCAAGTACCAGCGGTTTCTGTCTTATAATTAAATTATTATAATAAAATAAAGTACCAGCGGCGTGTTACTTTCGTTCGGATAATGGAGATTTTATGTCCAGCGGCGTAGTGCTTTCTATCTTATAATGTAATTCTTATTACAAAGTACCAG
>NW_027476143.1:387500-397500 GCF_051020955.1 Megalopta genalis
CCCAACGTACCGATCAAGAGTAAAGTACCATTTTCCTACATTAGATTTCGTTCTAAATGCTTAATCCCTATGTAAAAACGTTAGTTAAGCAAGAATATCGTATTTTTAAAAAAATCTAATGATAGGATTTTCCAGAAAATTGAAAAAACCGAAAAATGTCAAGAGTAAAGTGCCATTTTCTGACATTAGATTTCGTTCTAAATGCTTAATCCCTATGTAGAAACGTTAGTTAAGCAAGAATATCGTATTTTTAAAAAAATCTAATGATAGGATTTTTCAGAAAATTGAAAAAACCGTAAAATGTCAAGAGTAAAGTGCCCTTATTTTAAACAATGTATCGTTCTAAATGCTTAATCCCTATGTAAAAAAGTTATTTTAGCAGGAATATGTTATTGAAAAAAATTAGAAAAATTTATTTTAGCCGTAAATCGAAAATAATGGGGACACCGGAGCTGTTCGAAGCGCCGAGCGCGCCGCGTACGCCCGAATATTTTCAAAGTCCCAACGTACCGATCAAGAGTAAAGTACCATTTTCCTACATTAGGTTTCGTTCTAAATGCTTAATCCCTATGTAAAAACGTTAGTTAAGCAAGAATATCGTATTTTTAAAAAAATCTAATGATAGGATTTCCCAGAAAATTGAAAAAACCGAAAAATGTCAAGAGTAAAGTGCCATTTTCTGACATTAGATTTCGTTCTAAATGCTTAATCCCTATGTAGAAACGTTAGTTAAGCAAGAATATCGTATTTTTAAAAAAATCTAATGATAGGATTTTTCAGAAAATTGAAAAAACCGTAAAATGTCAAGAGTAAAGTGCCCTTACTTTAAACAATGTATCGTTCTAAATGCTTAATCCCTATGTAAAAAAGTTATTTAAGCAGGAATATGTTATTGAAAAAAATTAGAAAAATTTATTTTAGCCGTAAATCGAAAATAATGGATCGAGCGAATCGGTCGATTGCGCCGAGACGCGCTATGATGCAACAGACGAGCGATTGGAACGCCCGAATATTTTCAAAGTCCCAACGTACCGATCAAGAGTAAAGTACCATTTTCCTACATTAGATTTCGTTCTAAATGCTTAATCCCTATGTAAAAACGTTAGTTAAGCAAGAATATCGTATTTTTAAAAAAATCTAATGATAGGATTTTCCAGAAAATTGAAAAAACCGAAAAATGTCAAGAGTAAAGTGCCATTTTCTGACATTAGATTTCGTTCTAAATGCTTAATCCCTATGTAGAAACGTTAGTTAAGCAAGAATATCGTATTTTTAAAAAAATCTAATGATAGGATTTTTCAGAAAATTGAAAAAACCGTAAAATGTCAAGAGTAAAGTGCCCTTATTTTAAACAATGTATCGTTCTAAATGCTTAATCCCTATGTAAAAAAGTTATTTAAGCAGGAATATGTTATTGAAAAAAATTAGAAAAATTTATTTTAGCCGTAAATCGAAAATAATGGATCGAGCGAATCGGTCGATTGCGCCGAGACGCGCTATGATGCAACAGACGAGCGATTGGAACGCCCGAATATTTTCAAAGTCCCAACGTACCGATCAAGAGTAAAGTACCATTTTCCTACATTAGGTTTCGTTCTAAATGCTTAATCCCTATGTAAAAACGTTAGTTAAGCAAGAATATCGTATTTTTAAAAAAATCTAATGATAGGATTTCCCAGAAAATTGAAAAAACCGAAAAATGTCAAGAGTAAAGTGCCATTTTCTGACATTAGATTTCGTTCTAAATGCTTAATCCCTATGTAGAAACGTTAGTTAAGCAAGAATATCGTATTTTTAAAAAAATCTAATGATAGGATTTTTCAGAAAATTGAAAAAACCGTAAAATGTCAAGAGTAAAGTGCCCTTATTTTAAACAATGTATCGTTCTAAATGCTTAATCCCTATGTAAAAAAGTTATTTTAGCAGGAATATGTTATTGAAAAAAATTAGAAAAATTTATTTTAGCCGTAAATCGAAAATAATGGGGACACCGGAGCTGTTCGAAGCGCCGAGCGCGCCGCGTACGCCCGAATATTTTCAAAGTCCCAACGTACCGATCAAGAGTAAAGTACCATTTTCCTACATTAGATTTCGTTCTAAATGCTTAATCCCTATGTAAAAACGTTAGTTAAGCAAGAATATCGTATTTTAAAAAAAATCTAATGATAGGATTTTCCAGAAAATTGAAAAAACCGAAAAATGTCAAGAGTAAAGTGCCATTTTCTGACATTAGATTTCGTTCTAAATGCTTAATCCCTATGTAGAAACGTTAGTTAAGCAAGATTATCGTATTTTTAAAAAAATCTAATGATAGGATTTTTCAGAAAATTGAAAAAACCGTAAAATGTCAAGAGTAAAGTGCCCTTACTTTAAACAATGTATCGTTCTAAATGCTTAATCCCTATGTAAAAAAGTTATTTAAGCAGGAATATGTTATTGAAAAAAATTAGAAAAATTTATTTTAGCCGTAAATCGAAAATAATGGATCGAGCGAATCGGTCGATTGCGCCGAGACGCGCTATGATGCAACAGACGAGCGATTGGAACGCCCGAATATTTTCAAAGTCCCAACGTACCGATCAAGAGTAAAGTACCATTTTCCTACATTAGATTTCGTTCTAAATGCTTAATCCCTATGTAAAAACGTTAGTTAAGCAAGAATATCGTATTTTTAAAAAAATCTAATGATAGGATTTTCCAGAAAATTGAAAAAACCGAAAAATGTCAAGAGTAAAGTGCTATTTTCTGACATTAGATTTCGTTCTAAATGCTTAATCCCTATGTAGAAACGTTAGTTAAGCAAGAATATCGTATTTTTAAAAAAATCTAATGATAGGATTTTTCAGAAAATTGAAAAAACCGTAAAATGTCAAGAGTAAAGTGCCCTTATTTTAAACAATGTATCGTTCTAAATGCTTAATCCCTATGTAAAAAAGTTATTTTAGCAGGAATATGTTATTGAAAAAAATTAGAAAAATTTATTTTAGCCGTAAATCGAAAATAATGGGGACACCGGAGCTGTTCGAAGCGCCGAGCGCGCCGCGTACGCCCGAATATTTTCAAAGTCCCAACGTACCGATCAAGAGTAAAGTACCATTTTCCTACATTAGATTTCGTTCTAAATGCTTAATCCCTATGTAAAAACGTTAGTTAAGCAAGAATATCGTATTTTTAAAAAAATCTAATGATAGGATTTTCCAGAAAATTGAAAAAACCGAAAAATGTCAAGAGTAAAGTGCCATTTTCTGACATTAGATTTCGTTCTAAATGCTTAATCCCTATGTAGAAACGTTAGCTAAGCAAGAATATCGTATTTTTAAAAAAATCTAATGATAGGATTTTTCAGAAAATTGAAAAAACCGTAAAATGTCAAGAGTAAAGTGCCCTTATTTTAAACAATGTATCGTTCTAAATGCTTAATCCCTATGTAAAAAAGTTATTTAAGCAGGAATATGTTATTGAAAGAAATTAGAAAAATTTATTTTAGCCGTAAATCGAAAATAATGGATCGAGCGAATCGGTCGATTGCGCCGAGACGCGCTATGATGCAACAGACGAGCGATTGGAACGCCCGAATATTTTCAAAGTCCCAACGTACCGATCAAGAGTAAAGTACCATTTTCCTACATTAGATTTCGTTCTAAATGCTTAATCCCTATGTAAAAACGTTAGTTAAGCAAGAATATCGTATTTTTAAAAAAATCTAATGATAGGATTTCCCAGAAAATTGAAAAAACCGAAAAATGTCAAGAGTAAAGTGCCATTTTCTGACATTAGATTTCGTTCTAAATGCTTAATCCCTATGTAGAAACGTTAGTTAAGCAAGAATATCGTATTTTTAAAAAAATCTAATGATAGGATTTTTCAGAAAATTGAAAAAACCGTAAAATGTCAAGAGTAAAGTGCCCTTATTTTAAACAATGTATCGTTCTAAATGCTTAATCCCTATGTAAAAAAGTTATTTTAGCAGGAATATGTTATTGAAAAAAATTAGAAAAATTTATTTTAGCCGTAAATCGAAAATAATGGGGACACCGGAGCTGTTCGAAGCGCCGAGCGCGCCGCGTACGCCCGAATATTTTCAAAGTCCCAACGTACCGATCAAGAGTAAAGTACCATTTTCCTACATTAGATTTCGTTCTAAATGCTTAATCCCTATGTAAAAACGTTAGTTAAGCAAGAATATCGTATTTTTAAAAAAATCTAATGATAGGATTTCCCAGAAAATTGAAAAAACCGAAAAATGTCAAGAGTAAAGTGCCATTTTCTGACATTAGATTTCGTTCTAAATGCTTAATCCCTATGTAGAAACGTTAGTTAAGCAAGAATATCGTATTTTTAAAAAAATCTAATGATAGGATTTTTCAGAAAATTGAAAAAACCGTAAAATGTCAAGAGTAAAGTGCCCTTACTTTAAACAATGTATCGTTCTAAATGCTTAATCCCTATGTAAAAAAGTTATTTAAGCAGGAATATGTTATTGAAAAAAATTAGAAAAATTTATTTTAGCCGTAAATCGAAAATAATGGATCGAGCGAATCGGTCGATTGCGCCGAGACGCGCTATGATGCAACAGACGAGCGATTGGAACGCCCGAATATTTTCAAAGTCCCAACGTACCGATCAAGAGTAAAGTACCATTTTCCTACATTAGATTTCGTTCTAAATGCTTAATCCCTATGTAAAAACGTTAGTTAAGCAAGAATATCGTATTTTTAAAAAAATCTAATGATAGGATTTTCCAGAAAATTGAAAAAACCGAAAAATGTCAAGAGTAAAGTGCCATTTTCTGACATTAGATTTCGTTCTAAATGCTTAATCCCTATGTAGAAACGTTAGTTAAGCAAGAATATCGTATTTTTAAAAAAATCTAATGATAGGATTTTTCAGAAAATTGAAAAAACCGTAAAATGTCAAGAGTAAAGTGCCCTTATTTTAAACAATGTATCGTTCTAAATGCTTAATCCCTATGTAAAAAAGTTATTTTAGCAGGAATATGTTATTGAAAAAAATTAGAAAAATTTATTTTAGCCGTAAATCGAAAATAATGGGGACACCGGAGCTGTTCGAAGCGCCGAGCGCGCCGCGTACGCCCGAATATTTTCAAAGTCCCAACGTACCGATCAAGAGTAAAGTACCATTTTCCTACATTAGATTTCGTTCTAAATGCTTAATCCCTATGTAAAAACGTTAGTTAAGCAAGAATATCGTATTTTAAAAAAAATCTAATGATAGGATTTTCCAGAAAATTGAAAAAACCGAAAAATGTCAAGAGTAAAGTGCCATTTTCTGACATTAGATTTCGTTCTAAATGCTTAATCCCTATGTAGAAACGTTAGTTAAGCAAGATTATCGTATTTTTAAAAAAATCTAATGATAGGATTTTTCAGAAAATTGAAAAAACCGTAAAATGTCAAGAGTAAAGTGCCCTTATTTTAAACAATGTATCGTTCTAAATGCTTAATCCCTATGTAAAAAAGTTATTTTAGCAGGAATATGTTATTGAAAAAAATTAGAAAAATTTATTTTAGCCGTAAATCGAAAATAATGGGGACACCGGAGCTGTTCGAAGCGCCGAGCGCGCCGCGTACGCCCGAATATTTTCAAAGTCCCAACGTACCGATCAAGAGTAAAGTACCATTTTCCTACATTAGGTTTCGTTCTAAATGCTTAATCCCTATGTAAAAACGTTAGTTAAGCAAGAATATCGTATTTTTAAAAAAATCTAATGATAGGATTTCCCAGAAAATTGAAAAAACCGAAAAATGTCAAGAGTAAAGTGCCATTTTCTGACATTAGATTTCGTTCTAAATGCTTAATCCCTATGTAGAAACGTTAGTTAAGCAAGAATATCGTATTTTTAAAAAAATCTAATGATAGGATTTTTCAGAAAATTGAAAAAACCGTAAAATGTCAAGAGTAAAGTGCCCTTACTTTAAACAATGTATCGTTCTAAATGCTTAATCCCTATGTAAAAAAGTTATTTAAGCAGGAATATGTTATTGAAAAAAATTAGAAAAATTTATTTTAGCCGTAAATCGAAAATAATGGATCGAGCGAATCGGTCGATTGCGCCGAGACGCGCTATGATGCAACAGACGAGCGATTGGAACGCCCGAATATTTTCAAAGTCCCAACGTACCGATCAAGAGTAAAGTACCATTTTCCTACATTAGATTTCGTTCTAAATGCTTAATCCCTATGTAAAAACGTTAGTTAAGCAAGAATATCGTATTTTTAAAAAAATCTAATGATAGGATTTTCCAGAAAATTGAAAAAACCGAAAAATGTCAAGAGTAAAGTGCCATTTTCTGACATTAGATTTCGTTCTAAATGCTTAATCCCTATGTAGAAACGTTAGTTAAGCAAGAATATCGTATTTTTAAAAAAATCTAATGATAGGATTTTTCAGAAAATTGAAAAAACCGTAAAATGTCAAGAGTAAAGTGCCCTTATTTTAAACAATGTATCGTTCTAAATGCTTAATCCCTATGTAAAAAAGTTATTTAAGCAGGAATATGTTATTGAAAAAAATTAGAAAAATTTATTTTAGCCGTAAATCGAAAATAATGGATCGAGCGAATCGGTCGATTGCGCCGAGACGCGCTATGATGCAACAGACGAGCGATTGGAACGCCCGAATATTTTCAAAGTCCCAACGTACCGATCAAGAGTAAAGTACCATTTTCCTACATTAGGTTTCGTTCTAAATGCTTAATCCCTATGTAAAAACGTTAGTTAAGCAAGAATATCGTATTTTTAAAAAAATCTAATGATAGGATTTCCCAGAAAATTGAAAAAACCGAAAAATGTCAAGAGTAAAGTGCCATTTTCTGACATTAGATTTCGTTCTAAATGCTTAATCCCTATGTAGAAACGTTAGTTAAGCAAGAATATCGTATTTTTAAAAAAATCTAATGATAGGATTTTTCAGAAAATTGAAAAAACCGTAAAATGTCAAGAGTAAAGTGCCCTTATTTTAAACAATGTATCGTTCTAAATGCTTAATCCCTATGTAAAAAAGTTATTTTAGCAGGAATATGTTATTGAAAAAAATTAGAAAAATTTATTTTAGCCGTAAATCGAAAATAATGGGGACACCGGAGCTGTTCGAAGCGCCGAGCGCGCCGCGTACGCCCGAATATTTTCAAAGTCCCAACGTACCGATCAAGAGTAAAGTACCATTTTCCTACATTAGATTTCGTTCTAAATGCTTAATCCCTATGTAAAAACGTTAGTTAAGCAAGAATATCGTATTTTAAAAAAAATCTAATGATAGGATTTTCCAGAAAATTGAAAAAACCGAAAAATGTCAAGAGTAAAGTGCCATTTTCTGACATTAGATTTCGTTCTAAATGCTTAATCCCTATGTAGAAACGTTAGTTAAGCAAGATTATCGTATTTTTAAAAAAATCTAATGATAGGATTTTTCAGAAAATTGAAAAAACCGTAAAATGTCAAGAGTAAAGTGCCCTTACTTTAAACAATGTATCGTTCTAAATGCTTAATCCCTATGTAAAAAAGTTATTTAAGCAGGAATATGTTATTGAAAAAAATTAGAAAAATTTATTTTAGCCGTAAATCGAAAATAATGGATCGAGCGAATCGGTCGATTGCGCCGAGACGCGCTATGATGCAACAGACGAGCGATTGGAACGCCCGAATATTTTCAAAGTCCCAACGTACCGATCAAGAGTAAAGTACCATTTTCCTACATTAGATTTCGTTCTAAATGCTTAATCCCTATGTAAAAACGTTAGTTAAGCAAGAATATCGTATTTTTAAAAAAATCTAATGATAGGATTTTCCAGAAAATTGAAAAAACCGAAAAATGTCAAGAGTAAAGTGCCATTTTCTGACATTAGATTTCGTTCTAAATGCTTAATCCCTATGTAGAAACGTTAGTTAAGCAAGAATATCGTATTTTTAAAAAAATCTAATGATAGGATTTTTCAGAAAATTGAAAAAACCGTAAAATGTCAAGAGTAAAGTGCCCTTATTTTAAACAATGTATCGTTCTAAATGCTTAATCCCTATGTAAAAAAGTTATTTTAGCAGGAATATGTTATTGAAAAAAATTAGAAAAATTTATTTTAGCCGTAAATCGAAAATAATGGGGACACCGGAGCTGTTCGAAGCGCCGAGCGCGCCGCGTACGCCCGAATATTTTCAAAGTCCCAACGTACCGATCAAGAGTAAAGTACCATTTTCCTACATTAGATTTCGTTCTAAATGCTTAATCCCTATGTAAAAACGTTAGTTAAGCAAGAATATCGTATTTTTAAAAAAATCTAATGATAGGATTTTCCAGAAAATTGAAAAAACCGAAAAATGTCAAGAGTAAAGTGCCATTTTCTGACATTAGATTTCGTTCTAAATGCTTAATCCCTATGTAGAAACGTTAGCTAAGCAAGAATATCGTATTTTTAAAAAAATCTAATGATAGGATTTTTCAGAAAATTGAAAAAACCGTAAAATGTCAAGAGTAAAGTGCCCTTATTTTAAACAATGTATCGTTCTAAATGCTTAATCCCTATGTAAAAAAGTTATTTTAGCAGGAATATGTTATTGAAAAAAATTAGAAAAATTTATTTTAGCCGTAAATCGAAAATAATGGGGACACCGGAGCTGTTCGAAGCGCCGAGCGCGCCGCGTACGCCCGAATATTTTCAAAGTCCCAACGTACCGATCAAGAGTAAAGTACCATTTTCCTACATTAGATTTCGTTCTAAATGCTTAATCCCTATGTAAAAACGTCTCTTTCTAGATCGGAAGAATCGATGTTTCCCGGCAAACTATTGGGAGATTAATTAAACTTTATACATGAAATTACTCGTTTTGATCCCCGCTACACAGCCGTATACTTTTTATAATTTTGTGGAATTGGGAACCTTGAAATATTTATCATAACGCGGATCGACTGTCTCTGTCTCTTTCTAGATCGGAAGAATCGATGTTTCCCGGCAAACTAATGGGATATTAATTAAACTTTATACACGAAATTACTCGTTTTGATCCCTGCTACACAGCCGTATACTTTTTATAATTTTGTGGAATCGGGAACCTTGAAATATTTAACATAACGCGGATCGTCTATCTCTGTCTCTTTCTAGATCGGAAGAATCGATGTTTCCCGGCAAACTAATGGGAGTTTAATTAAACTTTATGCATCAAATCATTCAGTTTGACTCCTGCAACACAACCAAACACTCTCTGTAATTTTCTGAACTGAAAAACCACTGAAATTGCGCTCGAAATGCGGAGCGACGGGTCGACGCGTCTGCACTGTGCGACAGCTAGTCAAAACGTCCGAACAGCGTATTGTTTTCGATCTCTTGGTATAATATTCGTATTCCTTGCTGTGTATAGCTTCCGATCGATTATTGCAATGGTCAAAGTTCCAGCGGCGTAATGCTTTCCATAAGATTACATTAATATAACCAGCGGCATATTGCTTTCTATCTTGTAATGAAAATTTTATAACCAAGTACCAACGGCGTATTGCTTTCGTTCGGATAATGGAGATTTTACAACCAAGTACCAGCGGTTTCTGTCTTATAATTAAATTATTATAATAAAATAAAGTACCAGCGGCGTGTTACTTTCGTTCGGATAATGGAGATTTTATGTCCAGCGGCGTAGTGCTTTCTATCTTATAATGTAATTCTTATTACAAAGTACCAGCGGCGTATTGGTTCGTACCAGCGGCGTATTGCTTTTTTACCAGCGGCGTATTGCTTCGTACCAGCGGCGTATTGCTTTTTTTTCCAGCGGCGTATTGGTTCGTACCAGCGGCGTATTGCTTTTTTACCAGCGGCGTATTGCTTCGTACCAGCGGCGTATTGCTTTTTTTTCCAGCGGCGTATTGGTTCGTACCAGCGGCGTATTGCTTTTTTTTCCAGCGGCGTATTGGTTCGTACCAGCGGCGTATTGCTTTCCGTAACCTTGAAAAACACAAAGTGCCAGCGGCGTGTTGCTTTGGAAAATAGAGCCAACATCA
>NW_027476143.1:402500-405000 GCF_051020955.1 Megalopta genalis
ATTTTGTCGAATGAGTTTGCACACGCTAGAGTGAGATCAATGTTAGAAGTTCCTCTAGGTGTGTTGAATGTGAAGGTTGCGGAAGGCTTATTAACTACGAAGAGTCTGTGTTGGGAGATGAAATCTTCCATTGTCTCTCCTCGAGGATCTGTGCGTTTGCTGAACCAGAGGGGGGAGTTCGCGTTTGAATCTAAGCTAATTATTATTTTATGCCCCTTGAGAGTTGTAATTGCTTTATCTAGGTGGGTTAAGTATGAGTCTATGTTTTCGCAAAATTGGAGATACGCGTTGATTATGTAGAATCTGTCGTCTTTCGTGCAGATTTCTACGCATGTGCAATGGGTGTTGCTTATTTGTGCGATCTTAAGGGTTTCTATTTCGGTGTTGAAAATAACTATTGCTGATTTAATTTTGTCCGCGGTAGAGATTTTTGAAAAGCGTTTTTTGTCGGTTATGATTTTTGTAGTAATTCCGAAGCCTGGGATGGAGTTCGCGTTACTGTAGGGCTCCTGAAGCAAGAGTATATCTATCTTTTTGTTTGTCGCTATCTGTCTGAGTTCGTCAGTTACTGTCTTAGAACCTCCGGCGTTTATTTGTGCTACTTTTAGGATTCGCGTGCTACTTGTGTTGCGTCTAGTGGATACTTGGCCTATTTTAAGGGTGGGCATGGATTGGGAGTGGTTAGGTTTATAAACCATAATCCGTGCGAGCGAGGACCTGATTTATAGCAGCGATGTATGCCGGACATTCGCTGTGGGTGACAGAGTGGGTGGCGGGTTTGCCGGTTTTCTGGCAATTATGGCAGCAGGACGGTTTGGCCTTGTTTGGGCATGTTTTGAAAGTGTGGTCTTGCTCGGCGCAATGACCACAAATGTCTTTCTCGGCGCGGCAGTATTTCGTCGTGTGACCGAAGCTGTGGCACTTGTAACAGCGGGTCGCCGCGATGTAATCGTTGACGCGGCAACAATTCCATGCGACGTAGACTCGCTCTTTCTTGACGAGGATGTCGCGGGCCTGTTTAGACACTTCTAGAATCCAGTTGCATCTATCTCTGTTTTTGTCGCCTGATTTAAATGCGAGTTTGATCTGTTGGGAAATAGATTTTTCGGGGCCGTCGAGATTCTGGTTGACGATAGCCTTAAGTGTGGCTTCGTCACTCTCGAGTTTCGGGACGTCGTACAATATTATTCTGGGATTTTTCTTTAGCGGGGCTCCTACTATTAGGCCGGCAGCTTTCAACTGCGCGTTGCCTTGAAGGGTGGTTAGGTCAGAATTTTTAGAGGACTCGACTAGGATCCCGTTGCCCTGGATCCTCCTGATGCTCTTTATTTGCAATTTGTTCTCGGAAGGGGAAACGAGCTTCAGGACTGCTTCCTTGGTCTTCTCACTGGATTCGAAGACCTTGGGATCCTGTGGAAGGATCGTGATCGCGCTAGGAGGGTTCTGTTTTAAATTTGAAAGAGCCGCAGTTTTGGAGCGGACTCCGACTCTTTCGGCGTAGGTGGTGGGTCGGGAGGGTTCTTTCGAGACTTGACACTTTTCAGTGACTGTCTCGAGGGTCTTGCGCTGCATTTTATTTTCGGAGGTGATGGCGTGGATTTGGCCCTCGAGGTTACTGCAGCGGAGGAGGGACGCTCCAAGGATACTTTGCAGTTTCGCGAGTTTACTGGCGATAAACTGCGATGCTTCGGGATAGAGACCGTTGTCCTGGTCCATTAAGAAGTTCAATAAGGCCATTGAGACCTTTTCGGATTTTAAGCGAAGTTCGTTCGCGGTGAGATCGGGGGAGGGAGTGACGGCGGCCGTCTTGCTGCTGTTGTTTTGCGGATTGTTGGGGGCAGGTGTGACCGGGGGCGGAGAAGGGGCTTCGGATTTTCTCCGGGTTTTGGGGGGCTTTTGAGAGGGCACGTTGGTTAGCGGGGTGTCAGAGTCTAATTCTGCGTCGGAGACTATTCTACGTTTATTTTTTCTGTTGCGTTTACTTACTTTGATGTAGCCCTCTGTATCGGATGTATCGGCTTCCATCCTGTCTGTTGTGGTCGGCTGGCGAGGTGGTGGGTTTGTCGGCTGGCGGTTGGCTGCTGGGCTGGCGTCCAGGTCGTCTAGGAGTTGCACACGGATTTTTTTCTTCGGATTTTTGGAAACTCACACGTGAAAAATAATGTACGTATCAAGAAATTTGCGCGTAACTAGGGACGGTTGCTAAGGAGTTTTCGCGGAGGAATGTACTACAGGCCGAGAAACCGTTACTTTTACCGTTAAGCGGTACCGTTACCTGGCCGGCGACCCTTGTAATCCGGGACGGCGCAGGTAGTCAAAATTTACGGACGCGAACAATTTAAAGTAAATGTTTATGCTTATAACTTTTTTAACGTTAAAACAATCAACAAATGAACTGCACAAGGTTGTTGTTGGTAAAAAACACTGCACGTTGATACAAAAAATTTTTAATTTTTGTCACTTTTAAACTACCGTTTACGAAACGACGCGGATTAACTTC
>NW_027476143.1:412500-435000 GCF_051020955.1 Megalopta genalis
GCATATGACTACTGGCAGGATCAACCAGGGAACTATACAATATGTATATATAAAATGGACAAAATTTAAATCCTTTTCCATCGTCGCCTGTTTCATATATATATGTCAGGTCGACACACCACTTTTCTCTTTCAAATATGTACAAGTTTTGCCACATTCCGCGCTTGTAACATATCTTCTTTAACGCTCAATTTCTTTCATTTTTCTACCATACAGATATTTTACCGTACGCCCAAAAACGTACGTATTATATTTTTGTTCTATCATAAAATCACATTTTTCTACGTACGCCAGCTTCGTACGTTTCTATCTTTGCCTTCATAAAATCACAAGATAATTTTATCTTCAAGAGTCTCGCTATTAACATCTTGTAAGATAAATGTACGTCCCAGCTAAAACGTACAAATACTTCAAGTTAAGTAATAATATATCATCGCTATTGACAAATTTTTAAGATCCAAGACACAGTTCTCTCTATATGTTTTAATATTTTTTATGTACTCAAATATATTCAAAGGAAAAAGTACATGGGTGATGCCATAGTCGTGGAAGCGCGTACGCTCACACTGATCTTCTGACCGCCGGAAGCACGAAACCTCTGATCTGGGCAAAATCGGCAAGCCGAGGAAGAACGGACAGGACACATGCTGGACTGGCGAGAAAGCGTGTTCTTCCGCTCGCGCTAGGCATTTCGATTTCTGACACCTCTTGATTTAAAAAATCAGTTTTTTGATAGTTTTCTCTCTCCACTGGGCTATTCATTTTAGCCACAGTTTTCAATTGGTACGATTTGCTTCCAAATCTTACAGATGCATTTTAAAAAATTTTTCCATCGCTCGGACAGAAGAGTCGATTGCTCAGTGAGTACGAGTATACATACAAAGTGCATACGGGTAACCAACCCCGTAGGGCTTGCCACATATGGGCCATTCGGTCAAAGACACCGACCCGTGGCCACGCTGTGTGGAGAAAAGTCCGTAACGTAAACGGCACGAAACAGTCAGGACCGAAGCCCCGAAGGAGCTCTGAGACAGCTTCTCGACCGAGATCGTAGAATTGGCCCAAAACCCGCTCTGCTCCGTCCGCCTCGCACGGACCGTGTATCTCTTATAGATACCGAACGGCCGGCAAGGACGCCGGCGCCGCCGGCCGAATAGCACGCGCGCTTATGAGTGTAAACCGCCGCGGCAACAGACCGCCCGGCCGTGCTGTTGTAACATAGCGCGTGAACGAACGAAAAAAAAATTTATAGTAAACATTAAAATAAATTACATTACCGTAAACTAGACAAAAAATTACACATTTTTTCCCAATATGAAAATTTTCACAAACTTTTCAAAGTCCCATCGCATCGAGTAAACTTTTTTAATAACGCTTCCGCACGATTCTAAATGCTTAATCCATATGTGAAATCGTTCACTGATCACGAATATCGTATTTAAAAAAATTACAAAAATTTATTTTTCAAAATAATCAAAAAAAACCGAAAAATCACAAGAGTAAAGTACCATTATTTTAAACAATATGTCGTTCTAAATGCTTAATCCCTATGTAAAAAAGTTATCTAAGCAAGAATATGTAATTGAAAAAAATTAGAAAAATTTATTTTAGCCGTAAATCGAAAATAATGGGGACACCGGAGCTGTTCGAAGCGCCGAGCGCGCCGCGTACGCCCGAATATTTTCAAAGTCCCAACGTACCGATCAAGAGTAAAGTACCATTTTCCTACATTAGATTTCGTTCTAAATGCTTAATCCCTATGTAAAAACGTTAGTTAAGCAAGAATATCGTATTTTTAAAAAAATCTAATGATAGGATTTTCCAGAAAATTGAAAAAACCGAAAAATGTCAAGAGTAAAGTGCCATTTTCTGACATTAGATTTCGTTCTAAATGCTTAATCCCTATGTAGAAACGTTAGTTAAGCAAGAATATCGTATTTTTAAAAAAATCTAATGATAGGATTTTTCAGAAAATTGAAAAAACCGTAAAATGTCAAGAGTAAAGTGCCCTTATTTTAAACAATGTATCGTTCTAAATGCTTAATCCCTATGTAAAAAAGTTATTTTAGCAGGAATATGTTATTGAAAAAAATTAGAAAAATTTATTTTAGCCGTAAATCGAAAATAATGGGGACACCGGAGCTGTTCGAAGCGCCGAGCGCGCCGCGTACGCCCGAATATTTTCAAAGTCCCAACGTACCGATCAAGAGTAAAGTACCATTTTCCTACATTAGGTTTCGTTCTAAATGCTTAATCCCTATGTAAAAACGTTAGTTAAGCAAGAATATCGTATTTTTAAAAAAATCTAATGATAGGATTTCCCAGAAAATTGAAAAAACCGAAAAATGTCAAGAGTAAAGTGCCATTTTCTGACATTAGATTTCGTTCTAAATGCTTAATCCCTATGTAGAAACGTTAGTTAAGCAAGAATATCGTATTTTTAAAAAAATCTAATGATAGGATTTTTCAGAAAATTGAAAAAACCGTAAAATGTCAAGAGTAAAGTGCCCTTACTTTAAACAATGTATCGTTCTAAATGCTTAATCCCTATGTAAAAAAGTTATTTAAGCAGGAATATGTTATTGAAAAAAATTAGAAAAATTTATTTTAGCCGTAAATCGAAAATAATGGATCGAGCGAATCGGTCGATTGCGCCGAGACGCGCTATGATGCAACAGACGAGCGATTGGAACGCCCGAATATTTTCAAAGTCCCAACGTACCGATCAAGAGTAAAGTACCATTTTCCTACATTAGATTTCGTTCTAAATGCTTAATCCCTATGTAAAAACGTTAGTTAAGCAAGAATATCGTATTTTTAAAAAAATCTAATGATAGGATTTTCCAGAAAATTGAAAAAACCGAAAAATGTCAAGAGTAAAGTGCCATTTTCTGACATTAGATTTCGTTCTAAATGCTTAATCCCTATGTAGAAACGTTAGTTAAGCAAGAATATCGTATTTTTAAAAAAATCTAATGATAGGATTTTTCAGAAAATTGAAAAAACCGTAAAATGTCAAGAGTAAAGTGCCCTTATTTTAAACAATGTATCGTTCTAAATGCTTAATCCCTATGTAAAAAAGTTATTTTAGCAGGAATATGTTATTGAAAAAAATTAGAAAAATTTATTTTAGCCGTAAATCGAAAATAATGGGGACACCGGAGCTGTTCGAAGCGCCGAGCGCGCCGCGTACGCCCGAATATTTTCAAAGTCCCAACGTACCGATCAAGAGTAAAGTACCATTTTCCTACATTAGATTTCGTTCTAAATGCTTAATCCCTATGTAAAAACGTTAGTTAAGCAAGAATATCGTATTTTTAAAAAAATCTAATGATAGGATTTTCCAGAAAATTGAAAAAACCGAAAAATGTCAAGAGTAAAGTGCCATTTTCTGACATTAGATTTCGTTCTAAATGCTTAATCCCTATGTAGAAACGTTAGCTAAGCAAGAATATCGTATTTTTAAAAAAATCTAATGATAGGATTTTTCAGAAAATTGAAAAAACCGTAAAATGTCAAGAGTAAAGTGCCCTTATTTTAAACAATGTATCGTTCTAAATGCTTAATCCCTATGTAAAAAAGTTATTTAAGCAGGAATATGTTATTGAAAGAAATTAGAAAAATTTATTTTAGCCGTAAATCGAAAATAATGGATCGAGCGAATCGGTCGATTGCGCCGAGACGCGCTATGATGCAACAGACGAGCGATTGGAACGCCCGAATATTTTCAAAGTCCCAACGTACCGATCAAGAGTAAAGTACCATTTTCCTACATTAGATTTCGTTCTAAATGCTTAATCCCTATGTAAAAACGTTAGTTAAGCAAGAATATCGTATTTTTAAAAAAATCTAATGATAGGATTTCCCAGAAAATTGAAAAAACCGAAAAATGTCAAGAGTAAAGTGCCATTTTCTGACATTAGATTTCGTTCTAAATGCTTAATCCCTATGTAGAAACGTTAGTTAAGCAAGAATATCGTATTTTTAAAAAAATCTAATGATAGGATTTTTCAGAAAATTGAAAAAACCGTAAAATGTCAAGAGTAAAGTGCCCTTATTTTAAACAATGTATCGTTCTAAATGCTTAATCCCTATGTAAAAAAGTTATTTTAGCAGGAATATGTTATTGAAAAAAATTAGAAAAATTTATTTTAGCCGTAAATCGAAAATAATGGGGACACCGGAGCTGTTCGAAGCGCCGAGCGCGCCGCGTACGCCCGAATATTTTCAAAGTCCCAACGTACCGATCAAGAGTAAAGTACCATTTTCCTACATTAGATTTCGTTCTAAATGCTTAATCCCTATGTAAAAACGTTAGTTAAGCAAGAATATCGTATTTTTAAAAAAATCTAATGATAGGATTTCCCAGAAAATTGAAAAAACCGAAAAATGTCAAGAGTAAAGTGCCATTTTCTGACATTAGATTTCGTTCTAAATGCTTAATCCCTATGTAGAAACGTTAGTTAAGCAAGAATATCGTATTTTTAAAAAAATCTAATGATAGGATTTTTCAGAAAATTGAAAAAACCGTAAAATGTCAAGAGTAAAGTGCCCTTACTTTAAACAATGTATCGTTCTAAATGCTTAATCCCTATGTAAAAAAGTTATTTAAGCAGGAATATGTTATTGAAAAAAATTAGAAAAATTTATTTTAGCCGTAAATCGAAAATAATGGATCGAGCGAATCGGTCGATTGCGCCGAGACGCGCTATGATGCAACAGACGAGCGATTGGAACGCCCGAATATTTTCAAAGTCCCAACGTACCGATCAAGAGTAAAGTACCATTTTCCTACATTAGATTTCGTTCTAAATGCTTAATCCCTATGTAAAAACGTTAGTTAAGCAAGAATATCGTATTTTTAAAAAAATCTAATGATAGGATTTTCCAGAAAATTGAAAAAACCGAAAAATGTCAAGAGTAAAGTGCCATTTTCTGACATTAGATTTCGTTCTAAATGCTTAATCCCTATGTAGAAACGTTAGTTAAGCAAGAATATCGTATTTTTAAAAAAATCTAATGATAGGATTTTTCAGAAAATTGAAAAAACCGTAAAATGTCAAGAGTAAAGTGCCCTTATTTTAAACAATGTATCGTTCTAAATGCTTAATCCCTATGTAAAAAAGTTATTTTAGCAGGAATATGTTATTGAAAAAAATTAGAAAAATTTATTTTAGCCGTAAATCGAAAATAATGGGGACACCGGAGCTGTTCGAAGCGCCGAGCGCGCCGCGTACGCCCGAATATTTTCAAAGTCCCAACGTACCGATCAAGAGTAAAGTACCATTTTCCTACATTAGATTTCGTTCTAAATGCTTAATCCCTATGTAAAAACGTTAGTTAAGCAAGAATATCGTATTTTAAAAAAAATCTAATGATAGGATTTTCCAGAAAATTGAAAAAACCGAAAAATGTCAAGAGTAAAGTGCCATTTTCTGACATTAGATTTCGTTCTAAATGCTTAATCCCTATGTAGAAACGTTAGTTAAGCAAGATTATCGTATTTTTAAAAAAATCTAATGATAGGATTTTTCAGAAAATTGAAAAAACCGTAAAATGTCAAGAGTAAAGTGCCCTTACTTTAAACAATGTATCGTTCTAAATGCTTAATCCCTATGTAAAAAAGTTATTTAAGCAGGAATATGTTATTGAAAAAAATTAGAAAAATTTATTTTAGCCGTAAATCGAAAATAATGGATCGAGCGAATCGGTCGATTGCGCCGAGACGCGCTATGATGCAACAGACGAGCGATTGGAACGCCCGAATATTTTCAAAGTCCCAACGTACCGATCAAGAGTAAAGTACCATTTTCCTACATTAGATTTCGTTCTAAATGCTTAATCCCTATGTAAAAACGTTAGTTAAGCAAGAATATCGTATTTTTAAAAAAATCTAATGATAGGATTTCCCAGAAAATTGAAAAAACCGAAAAATGTCAAGAGTAAAGTGCCATTTTCTGACATTAGATTTCGTTCTAAATGCTTAATCCCTATGTAGAAACGTTAGTTAAGCAAGAATATCGTATTTTTAAAAAAATCTAATGATAGGATTTTTCAGAAAATTGAAAAAACCGTAAAATGTCAAGAGTAAAGTGCCCTTACTTTAAACAATGTATCGTTCTAAATGCTTAATTCCTATGTAAAAAAGTTATTTAAGCAGGAATATGTTATTGAAAGAAATTAGAAAAATTTATTTTAGCCGTAAATCGAAAATAATGGATCGAGCGAATCGGTCGATTGCGCCGAGACGCGCTATGATGCAACAGACGAGCGATTGGAACGCCCGAATATTTTCAAAGTCCCAACGTACCGATCAAGAGTAAAGTACCATTTTCCTACATTAGATTTCGTTCTAAATGCTTAATCCCTATGTAAAAACGTTAGTTAAGCAAGAATATCGTATTTTTAAAAAAATCTAATGATAGGATTTCCCAGAAAATTGAAAAAACCGAAAAATGTCAAGAGTAAAGTGCCATTTTCTGACATTAGATTTCGTTCTAAATGCTTAATCCCTATGTAGAAACGTTAGTTAAGCAAGAATATCGTATTTTTAAAAAAATCTAATGATAGGATTTTTCAGAAAATTGAAAAAACCGTAAAATGTCAAGAGTAAAGTGCCCTTATTTTAAACAATGTATCGTTCTAAATGCTTAATCCCTATGTAAAAAAGTTATTTTAGCAGGAATATGTTATTGAAAAAAATTAGAAAAATTTATTTTAGCCGTAAATCGAAAATAATGGGGACACCGGAGCTGTTCGAAGCGCCGAGCGCGCCGCGTACGCCCGAATATTTTCAAAGTCCCAACGTACCGATCAAGAGTAAAGTACCATTTTCCTACATTAGATTTCGTTCTAAATGCTTAATCCCTATGTAAAAACGTTAGTTAAGCAAGAATATCGTATTTTAAAAAAAATCTAATGATAGGATTTTCCAGAAAATTGAAAAAACCGAAAAATGTCAAGAGTAAAGTGCCATTTTCTGACATTAGATTTCGTTCTAAATGCTTAATCCCTATGTAGAAACGTTAGTTAAGCAAGAATATCGTATTTTTAAAAAAATCTAATGATAGGATTTTTCAGAAAATTGAAAAAACCGTAAAATGTCAAGAGTAAAGTGCCCTTACTTTAAACAATGTATCGTTCTAAATGCTTAATCCCTATGTAAAAAAGTTATTTAAGCAGGAATATGTTATTGAAAAAAATTAGAAAAATTTATTTTAGCCGTAAATCGAAAATAATGGATCGAGCGAATCGGTCGATTGCGCCGAGACGCGCTATGATGCAACAGACGAGCGATTGGAACGCCCGAATATTTTCAAAGTCCCAACGTACCGATCAAGAGTAAAGTACCATTTTCCTACATTAGATTTCGTTCTAAATGCTTAATCCCTATGTAAAAACGTTAGTTAAGCAAGAATATCGTATTTTTAAAAAAATCTAATGATAGGATTTCCCAGAAAATTGAAAAAACCGAAAAATGTCAAGAGTAAAGTGCCATTTTCTGACATTAGATTTCGTTCTAAATGCTTAATCCCTATGTAGAAACGTTAGTTAAGCAAGAATATCGTATTTTTAAAAAATTCTAATGATAGGATTTTTCAGAAAATTGAAAAAACCGTAAAATGTCAAGAGTAAAGTGCCCTTACTTTAAACAATGTATCGTTCTAAATGCTTAATCCCTATGTAAAAAAGTTATTTAAGCAGGAATATGTTATTGAAAAAAATTAGAAAAATTTATTTTAGCCGTAAATCGAAAATAATGGATCGAGCGAATCGGTCGATTGCGCCGAGACGCGCTATGATGCAACAGACGAGCGATTGGAACGCCCGAATATTTTCAAAGTCCCAACGTACCGATCAAGAGTAAAGTACCATTTTCCTACATTAGATTTCGTTCTAAATGCTTAATCCCTATGTAAAAACGTTAGTTAAGCAAGAATATCGTATTTTTAAAAAAATCTAATGATAGGATTTTCCAGAAAATTGAAAAAACCGAAAAATGTCAAGAGTAAAGTGCCATTTTCTGACATTAGATTTCGTTCTAAATGCTTAATCCCTATGTAGAAACGTTAGTTAAGCAAGAATATCGTATTTTTAAAAAAATCTAATGATAGGATTTTTCAGAAAATTGAAAAAACCGTAAAATGTCAAGAGTAAAGTGCCCTTATTTTAAACAATGTATCGTTCTAAATGCTTAATCCCTATGTAAAAAAGTTATTTTAGCAGGAATATGTTATTGAAAAAAATTAGAAAAATTTATTTTAGCCGTAAATCGAAAATAATGGGGACACCGGAGCTGTTCGAAGCGCCGAGCGCGCCGCGTACGCCCGAATATTTTCAAAGTCCCAACGTACCGATCAAGAGTAAAGTACCATTTTCCTACATTAGATTTCGTTCTAAATGCTTAATCCCTATGTAAAAACGTTAGTTAAGCAAGAATATCGTATTTTAAAAAAAATCTAATGATTGGATTTTCCAGAAAATTGAAAAAACCGAAAAATGTCAAGAGTAAAGTGCCATTTTCTGACATTAGATTTCGTTCTAAATGCTTAATCCCTATGTAGAAACGTTAGTTAAGCAAGATTATCGTATTTTTAAAAAAATCTAATGATAGGATTTTTCAGAAAATTGAAAAAACCGTAAAATGTCAAGAGTAAAGTGCCCTTACTTTAAACAATGTATCGTTCTAAATGCTTAATCCCTATGTAAAAAAGTTATTTAAGCAGGAATATGTTATTGAAAAAAATTAGAAAAATTTATTTTAGCCGTAAATCGAAAATAATGGATCGAGCGAATCGGTCGATTGCGCCGAGACGCGCTATGATGCAACAGACGAGCGATTGGAACGCCCGAATATTTTCAAAGTCCCAACGTACCGATCAAGAGTAAAGTACCATTTTCCTACATTAGATTTCGTTCTAAATGCTTAATCCCTATGTAAAAACGTTAGTTAAGCAAGAATATCGTATTTTTAAAAAAATCTAATGATAGGATTTCCCAGAAAATTGAAAAAACCGAAAAATGTCAAGAGTAAAGTGCCATTTTCTGACATTAGATTTCGTTCTAAATGCTTAATCCCTATGTAGAAACGTTAGTTAAGCAAGAATATCGTATTTTTAAAAAAATCTAATGATAGGATTTTTCAGAAAATTGAAAAAACCGTAAAATGTCAAGAGTAAAGTGCCCTTACTTTAAACAATGTATCGTTCTAAATGCTTAATCCCTATGTAAAAAAGTTATTTAAGCAGGAATATGTTATTGAAAAAAATTAGAAAAATTTATTTTAGCCGTAAATCGAAAATAATGGATCGAGCGAATCGGTCGATTGCGCCGAGACGCGCTATGATGCAACAGACGAGCGATTGGAACGCCCGAATATTTTCAAAGTCCCAACGTACCGATCAAGAGTAAAGTACCATTTTCCTACATTAGGTTTCGTTCTAAATGCTTAATCCCTATGTAAAAACGTTAGTTAAGCAAGAATATCGTATTTTTAAAAAAATCTAATGATAGTATTTCCCAGAAAATTGAAAAAACCGAAAAATGTCAAGAGTAAAGTGCCATTTTCTGACATTAGATTTCGTTCTAAATGCTTAATCCCTATGTAGAAACGTTAGTTAAGCAAGAATATCGTATTTTTAAAAAAATCTAATGATAGGATTTTTCAGAAAATTGAAAAAACCGTAAAATGTCAAGAGTAAAGTGCCCTTACTTTAAACAATGTATCGTTCTAAATGCTTAATCCCTATGTAAAAAAGTTATTTAAGCAGGAATATGTTATTGAAAGAAATTAGAAAAATTTATTTTAGCCGTAAATCGAAAATAATGGATCGAGCGAATCGGTCGATTGCGCCGAGACGCGCTATGATGCAACAGACGAGCGATTGGAACGCCCGAATATTTTCAAAGTCCCAACGTACCGATCAAGAGTAAAGTACCATTTTCCTACATTAGATTTCGTTCTAAATGCTTAATCCCTATGTAAAAACGTTAGTTAAGCAAGAATATCGTATTTTTAAAAAAATCTAATGATAGGATTTTCCAGAAAATTGAAAAAACCGAAAAATGTCAAGAGTAAAGTGCCATTTTCTGACATTAGATTTCGTTCTAAATGCTTAATCCCTATGTAGAAACGTTAGTTAAGCAAGAATATCGTATTTTTAAAAAAATCTAATGATAGGATTTTTCAGAAAATTGAAAAAACCGTAAAATGTCAAGAGTAAAGTGCCCTTACTTTAAACAATGTATCGTTCTAAATGCTTAATCCCTATGTAAAAAAGTTATTTAAGCAGGAATATGTTATTGAAAGAAATTAGAAAAATTTATTTTAGCCGTAAATCGAAAATAATGGATCGAGCGAATCGGTCGATTGCGCCGAGACGCGCTATGATGCAACAGACGAGCGATTGGAACGCCCGAATATTTTCAAAGTCCCAACGTACCGATCAAGAGTAAAGTACCATTTTCCTACATTAGATTTCGTTCTAAATGCTTAATCCCTATGTAAAAACGTTAGTTAAGCAAGAATATCGTATTTTTAAAAAAATCTAATGATAGGATTTTCCAGAAAATTGAAAAAACCGAAAAATGTCAAGAGTAAAGTGCCATTTTCTGACATTAGATTTCGTTCTAAATGCTTAATCCCTATGTAGAAACGTTAGTTAAGCAAGAATATCGTATTTTTAAAAAAATCTAATGATAGGATTTTTCAGAAAATTGAAAAAACCGTAAAATGTCAAGAGTAAAGTGCCCTTATTTTAAACAATGTATCGTTCTAAATGCTTAATCCCTATGTAAAAAAGTTATTTTAGCAGGAATATGTTATTGAAAAAAATTAGAAAAATTTATTTTAGCCGTAAATCGAAAATAATGGGGACACCGGAGCTGTTCGAAGCGCCGAGCGCCCCGCGTACGCCCGAATATTTTCAAAGTCCCAACGTACCGATCAAGAGTAAAGTACCATTTTCCTACATTAGGTTTCGTTCTAAATGCTTAATCCCTATGTAAAAACGTTAGTTAAGCAAGAATATCGTATTTTTAAAAAAATCTAATGATAGGATTTCCCAGAAAATTGAAAAAACCGAAAAATGTCAAGAGTAAAGTGCCATTTTCTGACATTAGATTTCGTTCTAAATGCTTAATCCCTATGTAGAAACGTTAGTTAAGCAAGAATATCGTATTTTTAAAAAAATCTAATGATAGGATTTTTCAGAAAATTGAAAAAACCGTAAAATGTCAAGAGTAAAGTGCCCTTACTTTAAACAATGTATCGTTCTAAATGCTTAATCCCTATGTAAAAAAGTTATTTAAGCAGGAATATGTTATTGAAAAAAATTAGAAAAATTTATTTTAGCCGTAAATCGAAAATAATGGATCGAGCGAATCGGTCGATTGCGCCGAGACGCGCTATGATGCAACAGACGAGCGATTGGAACGCCCGAATATTTTCAAAGTCCCAACGTACCGATCAAGAGTAAAGTACCATTTTCCTACATTAGATTTCGTTCTAAATGCTTAATCCCTATGTAAAAACGTTAGTTAAGCAAGAATATCGTATTTTTAAAAAAATCTAATGATAGGATTTTCCAGAAAATTGAAAAAACCGAAAAATGTCAAGAGTAAAGTGCCATTTTCTGACATTAGATTTCGTTCTAAATGCTTAATCCCTATGTAGAAACGTTAGTTAAGCAAGAATATCGTATTTTTAAAAAAATCTAATGATAGGATTTTTCAGAAAATTGAAAAAACCGTAAAATGTCAAGAGTAAAGTGCCCTTATTTTAAACAATGTATCGTTCTAAATGCTTAATCCCTATGTAAAAAAGTTATTTAAGCAGGAATATGTTATTGAAAAAAATTAGAAAAATTTATTTTAGCCGTAAATCGAAAATAATGGATCGAGCGAATCGGTCGATTGCGCCGAGACGCGCTATGATGCAACAGACGAGCGATTGGAACGCCCGAATATTTTCAAAGTCCCAACGTACCGATCAAGAGTAAAGTACCATTTTCCTACATTAGGTTTCGTTCTAAATGCTTAATCCCTATGTAAAAACGTTAGTTAAGCAAGAATATCGTATTTTTAAAAAAATCTAATGATAGGATTTCCCAGAAAATTGAAAAAACCGAAAAATGTCAAGAGTAAAGTGCCATTTTCTGACATTAGATTTCGTTCTAAATGCTTAATCCCTATGTAGAAACGTTAGTTAAGCAAGATTATCGTATTTTTAAAAAAATCTAATGATAGGATTTTTCAGAAAATTGAAAAAACCGTAAAATGTCAAGAGTAAAGTGCCCTTACTTTAAACAATGTATCGTTCTAATTGCTTAATCCCTATGTAAAAAAGTTATTTAAGCAGGAATATGTTATTGAAAAAAATTAGAAAAATTTATTTTAGCCGTAAATCGAAAATAATGGATCGAGCGAATCGGTCGATTGCGCCGAGACGCGCTATGATGCAACAGACGAGCGATTGGAACGCCCGAATATTTTCAAAGTCCCAACGTACCGATCAAGAGTAAAGTACCATTTTCCTACATTAGATTTCGTTCTAAATGCTTAATCCCTATGTAAAAACGTTAGTTAAGCAAGAATATCGTATTTTTAAAAAAATCTAATGATAGGATTTCCCAGAAAATTGAAAAAACCGAAAAATGTCAAGAGTAAAGTGCCATTTTCTGACATTAGATTTCGTTCTAAATGCTTAATCCCTATGTAGAAACGTTAGTTAAGCAAGAATATCGTATTTTTAAAAAAATCTAATGATAGGATTTTTCAGAAAATTGAAAAAACCGTAAAATGTCAAGAGTAAAGTGCCCTTACTTTAAACAATGTATCGTTCTAAATGCTTAATCCCTATGTAAAAAAGTTATTTAAGCAGGAATATGTTATTGAAAAAAATTTGAAAAATTTATTTTAGCCGTAAATCGAAAATAATGGATCGAGCGAATCGGTCGATTGCGCCGAGACGCGCTATGATGCAACAGACGAGCGATTGGAACGCCCGAATATTTTCAAAGTCCCAACGTACCGATCAAGAGTAAAGTACCATTTTCCTACATTAGATTTCGTTCTAAATGCTTAATCCCTATGTAAAAACGTTAGTTAAGCAAGAATATCGTATTTTTAAAAAAATCTAATGATAGGATTTTCCAGAAAATTGAAAAAACCGAAAAATGTCAAGAGTAAAGTGCCATTTTCTGACATTAGATTTCGTTCTAAATGCTTAATCCCTATGTAGAAACGTTAGTTAAGCAAGAATATCGTATTTTTAAAAAAATCTAATGATAGGATTTTTCAGAAAATTGAAAAAACCGTAAAATGTCAAGAGTAAAGTGCCCTTATTTTAAACAATGTATCGTTCTAAATGCTTAATCCCTATGTAAAAAAGTTATTTTAGCAGGAATATGTTATTGAAAAAAATTAGAAAAATTTATTTTAGCCGTAAATCGAAAATAATGGGGACACCGGAGCTGTTCGAAGCGCCGAGCGCGCCGCGTACGCCCGAATATTTTCAAAGTCCCAACGTACCGATCAAGAGTAAAGTACCATTTTCCTACATTAGGTTTCGTTCTAAATGCTTAATCCCTATGTAAAAACGTTAGTTAAGCAAGAATATCGTATTTTTAAAAAAATCTAATGATAGGATTTCCCAGAAAATTGAAAAAACCGAAAAATGTCAAGAGTAAAGTGCCATTTTCTGACATTAGATTTCGTTCTAAATGCTTAATCCCTATGTAGAAACGTTAGTTAAGCAAGAATATCGTATTTTTAAAAAAATCTAATGATAGGATTTTTCAGAAAATTGAAAAAACCGTAAAATGTCAAGAGTAAAGTGCCCTTACTTTAAACAATGTATCGTTCTAAATGCTTAATCCCTATGTAAAAAAGTTATTTAAGCAGGAATATGTTATTGAAAAAAATTAGAAAAATTTATTTTAGCCGTAAATCGAAAATAATGGATCGAGCGAATCGGTCGATTGCGCCGAGACGCGCTATGATGCAACAGACGAGCGATTGGAACGCCCGAATATTTTCAAAGTCCCAACGTACCGATCAAGAGTAAAGTACCATTTTCCTACATTAGATTTCGTTCTAAATGCTTAATCCCTATGTAAAAACGTTAGTTAAGCAAGAATATCGTATTTTTAAAAAAATCTAATGATAGGATTTTCCAGAAAATTGAAAAAACCGAAAAATGTCAAGAGTAAAGTGCCATTTTCTGACATTAGATTTCGTTCTAAATGCTTAATCCCTATGTAGAAACGTTAGTTAAGCAAGAATATCGTATTTTTAAAAAAATCTAATGATAGGATTTTTCAGAAAATTGAAAAAACCGTAAAATGTCAAGAGTAAAGTGCCCTTACTTTAAACAATGTATCGTTCTAATTGCTTAATCCCTATGTAAAAAAGTTATTTAAGCAGGAATATGTTATTGAAAAAAATTAGAAAAATTTATTTTAGCCGTAAATCGAAAATAATGGATCGAGCGAATCGGTCGATTGCGCCGAGACGCGCTATGATGCAACAGACGAGCGATTGGAACGCCCGAATATTTTCAAAGTCCCAACGTACCGATCAAGAGTAAAGTACCATTTTCCTACATTAGATTTCGTTCTAAATGCTTAATCCCTATGTAAAAACGTTAGTTAAGCAAGAATATCGTATTTTTAAAAAAATCTAATGATAGGATTTCCCAGAAAATTGAAAAAACCGAAAAATGTCAAGAGTAAAGTGCCATTTTCTGACATTAGATTTCGTTCTAAATGCTTAATCCCTATGTAGAAACGTTAGTTAAGCAAGAATATCGTATTTTTAAAAAAATCTAATGATAGGATTTTTCAGAAAATTGAAAAAACCGTAAAATGTCAAGAGTAAAGTGCCCTTACTTTAAACAATGTATCGTTCTAAATGCTTAATCCCTATGTAAAAAAGTTATTTAAGCAGGAATATGTTATTGAAAAAAATTTGAAAAATTTATTTTAGCCGTAAATCGAAAATAATGGATCGAGCGAATCGGTCGATTGCGCCGAGACGCGCTATGATGCAACAGACGAGCGATTGGAACGCCCGAATATTTTCAAAGTCCCAACGTACCGATCAAGAGTAAAGTACCATTTTCCTACATTAGATTTCGTTCTAAATGCTTAATCCCTATGTAAAAACGTTAGTTAAGCAAGAATATCGTATTTTTAAAAAAATCTAATGATAGGATTTTCCAGAAAATTGAAAAAACCGAAAAATGTCAAGAGTAAAGTGCCATTTTCTGACATTAGATTTCGTTCTAAATGCTTAATCCCTATGTAGAAACGTTAGTTAAGCAAGAATATCGTATTTTTAAAAAAATCTAATGATAGGATTTTTCAGAAAATTGAAAAAACCGTAAAATGTCAAGAGTAAAGTGCCCTTATTTTAAACAATGTATCGTTCTAAATGCTTAATCCCTATGTAAAAAAGTTATTTTAGCAGGAATATGTTATTGAAAAAAATTAGAAAAATTTATTTTAGCCGTAAATCGAAAATAATGGGGACACCGGAGCTGTTCGAAGCGCCGAGCGCGCCGCGTACGCCCGAATATTTTCAAAGTCCCAACGTACCGATCAAGAGTAAAGTACCATTTTCCTACATTAGGTTTCGTTCTAAATGCTTAATCCCTATGTAAAAACGTTAGTTAAGCAAGAATATCGTATTTTTAAAAAAATCTAATGATAGGATTTCCCAGAAAATTGAAAAAACCGAAAAATGTCAAGAGTAAAGTGCCATTTTCTGACATTAGATTTCGTTCTAAATGCTTAATCCCTATGTAGAAACGTTAGTTAAGCAAGAATATCGTATTTTTAAAAAAATCTAATGATAGGATTTTTCAGAAAATTGAAAAAACCGTAAAATGTCAAGAGTAAAGTGCCCTTACTTTAAACAATGTATCGTTCTAAATGCTTAATCCCTATGTAAAAAAGTTATTTAAGCAGGAATATGTTATTGAAAAAAATTAGAAAAATTTATTTTAGCCGTAAATCGAAAATAATGGATCGAGCGAATCGGTCGATTGCGCCGAGACGCGCTATGATGCAACAGACGAGCGATTGGAACGCCCGAATATTTTCAAAGTCCCAACGTACCGATCAAGAGTAAAGTACCATTTTCCTACATTAGATTTCGTTCTAAATGCTTAATCCCTATGTAAAAACGTTAGTTAAGCAAGAATATCGTATTTTTAAAAAAATCTAATGATAGGATTTTCCAGAAAATTGAAAAAACCGAAAAATGTCAAGAGTAAAGTGCCATTTTCTGACATTAGATTTCGTTCTAAATGCTTAATCCCTATGTAGAAACGTTAGTTAAGCAAGAATATCGTATTTTTAAAAAAATCTAATGATAGGATTTTTCAGAAAATTGAAAAAACCGTAAAATGTCAAGAGTAAAGTGCCCTTATTTTAAACAATGTATCGTTCTAAATGCTTAATCCCTATGTAAAAAAGTTATTTAAGCAGGAATATGTTATTGAAAAAAATTAGAAAAATTTATTTTAGCCGTAAATCGAAAATAATGGATCGAGCGAATCGGTCGATTGCGCCGAGACGCGCTATGATGCAACAGACGAGCGATTGGAACGCCCGAATATTTTCAAAGTCCCAACGTACCGATCAAGAGTAAAGTACCATTTTCCTACATTAGGTTTCGTTCTAAATGCTTAATCCCTATGTAAAAACGTTAGTTAAGCAAGAATATCGTATTTTTAAAAAAATCTAATGATAGGATTTCCCAGAAAATTGAAAAAACCGAAAAATGTCAAGAGTAAAGTGCCATTTTCTGACATTAGATTTCGTTCTAAATGCTTAATCCCTATGTAGAAACGTTAGTTAAGCAAGATTATCGTATTTTTAAAAAAATCTAATGATAGGATTTTTCAGAAAATTGAAAAAACCGTAAAATGTCAAGAGTAAAGTGCCCTTACTTTAAACAATGTATCGTTCTAAATGCTTAATCCCTATGTAAAAAAGTTATTTAAGCAGGAATATGTTATTGAAAAAAATTAGAAAAATTTATTTTAGCCGTAAATCGAAAATAATGGATCGAGCGAATCGGTCGATTGCGCCGAGACGCGCTATGATGCAACAGACGAGCGATTGGAACGCCCGAATATTTTCAAAGTCCCAACGTACCGATCAAGAGTAAAGTACCATTTTCCTACATTAGATTTCGTTCTAAATGCTTAATCCCTATGTAAAAACGTTAGTTAAGCAAGAATATCGTATTTTTAAAAAAATCTAATGATAGGATTTTCCAGAAAATTGAAAAAACCGAAAAATGTCAAGAGTAAAGTGCCATTTTCTGACATTAGATTTCGTTCTAAATGCTTAATCCCTATGTAGAAACGTTAGTTAAGCAAGAATATCGTATTTTTAAAAAAATCTAATGATAGGATTTTTCAGAAAATTGAAAAAACCGTAAAATGTCAAGAGTAAAGTGCCCTTATTTTAAACAATGTATCGTTCTAAATGCTTAATCCCTATGTAAAAAAGTTATTTTAGCAGGAATATGTTATTGAAAAAAATTAGAAAAATTTATTTTAGCCGTAAATCGAAAATAATGGGGACACCGGAGCTGTTCGAAGCGCCGAGCGCGCCGCGTACGCCCGAATATTTTCAAAGTCCCAACGTACCGATCAAGAGTAAAGTACCATTTTCCTACATTAGATTTCGTTCTAAATGCTTAATCCCTATGTAAAAACGTTAGTTAAGCAAGAATATCGTATTTTAAAAAAAATCTAATGATAGGATTTTCCAGAAAATTGAAAAAACCGAAAAATGTCAAGAGTAAAGTGCCATTTTCTGACATTAGATTTCGTTCTAAATGCTTAATCCCTATGTAGAAACGTTAGTTAAGCAAGATTATCGTATTTTTAAAAAAATCTAATGATAGGATTTTTCAGAAAATTGAAAAAACCGTAAAATGTCAAGAGTAAAGTGCCCTTACTTTAAACAATGTATCGTTCTAAATGCTTAATCCCTATGTAAAAAAGTTATTTAAGCAGGAATATGTTATTGAAAAAAATTAGAAAAATTTATTTTAGCCGTAAATCGAAAATAATGGATCGAGCGAATCGGTCGATTGCGCCGAGACGCGCTATGATGCAACAGACGAGCGATTGGAACGCCCGAATATTTTCAAAGTCCCAACGTACCGATCAAGAGTAAAGTACCATTTTCCTACATTAGATTTCGTTCTAAATGCTTAATCCCTATGTAAAAACGTTAGTTAAGCAAGAATATCGTATTTTTAAAAAAATCTAATGATAGGATTTCCCAGAAAATTGAAAAAACCGAAAAATGTCAAGAGTAAAGTGCCATTTTCTGACATTAGATTTCGTTCTAAATGCTTAATCCCTATGTAGAAACGTTAGTTAAGCAAGAATATCGTATTTTTAAAAAAATCTAATGATAGGATTTTTCAGAAAATTGAAAAAACCGTAAAATGTCAAGAGTAAAGTGCCCTTATTTTAAACAATGTATCGTTCTAAATGCTTAATCCCTATGTAAAAAAGTTATTTTAGCAGGAATATGTTATTGAAAAAAATTAGAAAAATTTATTTTAGCCGTAAATCGAAAATAATGGGGACACCGGAGCTGTTCGAAGCGCCGAGCGCGCCGCGTACGCCCGAATATTTTCAAAGTCCCAACGTACCGATCAAGAGTAAAGTACCATTTTCCTACATTAGATTTCGTTCTAAATGCTTAATCCCTATGTAAAAACGTTAGTTAAGCAAGAATATCGTATTTTAAAAAAAATCTAATGATAGGATTTTCCAGAAAATTGAAAAAACCGAAAAATGTCAAGAGTAAAGTGCCATTTTCTGACATTAGATTTCGTTCTAAATGCTTAATCCCTATGTAGAAACGTTAGTTAAGCAAGATTATCGTATTTTTAAAAAAATCTAATGATAGGATTTTTCAGAAAATTGAAAAAACCGTAAAATGTCAAGAGTAAAGTGCCCTTACTTTAAACAATGTATCGTTCTAAATGCTTAATCCCTATGTAAAAAAGTTATTTAAGCAGGAATATGTTATTGAAAAAAATTAGAAAAATTTATTTTAGCCGTAAATCGAAAATAATGGATCGAGCGAATCGGTCGATTGCGCCGAGACGCGCTATGATGCAACAGACGAGCGATTGGAACGCCCGAATATTTTCAAAGTCCCAACGTACCGATCAAGAGTAAAGTACCATTTTCCTACATTAGATTTCGTTCTAAATGCTTAATCCCTATGTAAAAACGTTAGTTAAGCAAGAATATCGTATTTTTAAAAAAATCTAATGATAGGATTTTCCAGAAAATTGAAAAAACCGAAAAATGTCAAGAGTAAAGTGCCATTTTCTGACATTAGATTTCGTTCTAAATGCTTAATCCCTATGTAGAAACGTTAGTTAAGCAAGAATATCGTATTTTTAAAAAAATCTAATGATAGGATTTTTCAGAAAATTGAAAAAACCGTAAAATGTCAAGAGTAAAGTGCCCTTATTTTAAACAATGTATCGTTCTAAATGCTTAATCCCTATGTAAAAAAGTTATTTTAGCAGGAATATGTTATTGAAAAAAATTAGAAAAATTTATTTTAGCCGTAAATCGAAAATAATGGGGACACCGGAGCTGTTCGAAGCGCCGAGCGCGCCGCGTACGCCCGAATATTTTCAAAGTCCCAACGTACCGATCAAGAGTAAAGTACCATTTTCCTACATTAGGTTTCGTTCTAAATGCTTAATCCCTATGTAAAAACGTTAGTTAAGCAAGAATATCGTATTTTTAAAAAAATCTAATGATAGGATTTCCCAGAAAATTGAAAAAACCGAAAAATGTCAAGAGTAAAGTGCCATTTTCTGACATTAGATTTCGTTCTAAATGCTTAATCCCTATGTAGAAACGTTAGCTAAGCAAGAATATCGTATTTTTAAAAAAATCTAATGATAGGATTTTTCAGAAAATTGAAAAAACCGTAAAATGTCAAGAGTAAAGTGCCCTTATTTTAAACATTATATCGTTCTAAATGCTTAATCCCTATGTAAAAAAGTTATCTAAGCAAGAATATGTTATTGAATAAAATGAGAAAAATTTATTTTAGCCGTAAATCGAAAAAAAGACTGTTCGTTTCTCTGTCTCTCTCGCGCGATCGAAGTATTGATGTTTCCCGGCAAAGTAATGGGATATTAATTAAACTTTATACACGAAATTACTCGTTTTGATCCCCGCTACACAGCCGTATACTTTTTATAATTTTGTGGAATCGGGAACCTTGCAATATTTATCATAACGCGGATCGACTGTCTCTGTCTCTTTCTAGATCGGAAGAATCGATGTTTCCCGGCAAACTAATGGGAGTTTAATTAAACTTTATACACGAAATTACTCGTTTTGATCCCCGCTACACAGCCGTATACTTTTTATAATTTTGTGGAATCGGGAACCTTGAAATATTTAACATAACGCGGATCGACTGTCTCTGTCTCTTTCTAGATCGGAATAATCGATGTTTCCTGGCAAACTATTGGGAGTTTAATTAAACTTTATACATGAAATTACTCGTTTTGATCCCCGCTACACAGCCGTATACTTTTTATAATTTTATGGAATCGGTAACCTTGAAATATTTAACATAACGCGGATCGACTGTCTCTGTCTCTTTCTAGATCGGAATAATCGATGTTTCCCGGCAAACTATTGGGAGATTAATTAAACTTTATACATGAAATTACTCGTTTTGATCCCCGCTACACAGCCGTATACTTTTTATAATTTTGTGGAATCGGGAACCTTGAAATATTTAACATAACGCGGATCGTCTATCTCTGTCTCTTTCTAGATCGGAAGAATCGATGTTTCCCGGCAAACTAATGGGAGTTTAATTAAACTTTATACACGAAATTACTCGTTTTGATCCCCGCTACACAGCCGTATACTTTTTATAATTTTGTGGAATCGGGAACCTTGAAATATTTAACATAACGCGGATCGACTGTCTCTGTCTCTTTCTAGATCGGAATAATCGATGTTTCCCGGCAAACTATTGGGAGTTTAATTAAACTTTATACATGAAATTACTCGTTTTGATCCCCGCTACACAGCCGTATACTTTTTATAATTTTATGGAATCGGTAACCTTGAAATATTTAACATAACGCGGATCGACTGTCTCTGTCTCTTTCTAGATCGGAATAATCGATGTTTCCCGGCAAACTATTGGGAGATTAATTAAACTTTATACATGAAATTACTCGTTTTGATCCCCGCTACACAGCCGTATACTTTTTATAATTTTGTGGAATTGGGAACCTTGAAATATTTATCATAACGCGGATCGACTGTCTCTGTCTCTTTCTAGATCGGAAGAATCGATGTTTCCCGGCAAACTAATGGGATATTAATTAAACTTTATACACGAAATTACTCGTTTTGATCCCTGCTACACAGCCGTATACTTTTTATAATTTTGTGGAATCGGGAACCTTGAAATATTTAACATAACGCGGGTCGTCTATCTCTGTCTCTTTCTAGATCGGAAGAATCGATGTTTCCCGGCAAACTAATGGGAGTTTAATTAAACTTTATGCATCAAATCATTCAGTTTGACTCCTGCAACACAACCAAACACTCTCTGTAATTTTCTGAACTGAAAAACCACTGAAATTGCGCTCGAAATGCGGAGCGACGGGTCGACGCGTCTGCACTGTGCGACAGCTAGTCAAAACGTCCGAACAGCGTATTGTTTTCGATCTCTTGGTATAATATTCGTATTCCTTGCTGTGTATAGCTTCCGATCGATTATTGCAATGGTCAAAGTTCCAGCGGCGTAATGCTTTCCATAAGATTACATTAATATAACCAGCGGCATATTGCTTTCTATCTTGTAATGAAAATTTTATAACCAAGTACCAACGGCGTATTGCTTTCGTTCGGATAATGGAGATTTTACAACCAAGTACCAGCGGTTTCTGTCTTATAATTAAATTATTATAATAAAATAAAGTACCAGCGGCGTGTTACTTTCGTTCGGATAATGGAGATTTTATGTCCAGCGGCGTAGTGCTTTCTATCTTATAATGTAATTCTTATTACAAAGTACCAGCGGCGTATTGGTTCGTACCAGCGGCGTATTGCTTTTTTACCAGCGGCGTATTGCTTCGTACCAGCGGCGTATTGCTTTTTTTTCCAGCGGCGTATTGGTTCGTACCAGCGGCGTATTGCTTTTTTACCAGCGGCGTATTGCTTCGTACCAGCGGCGTATTGCTTTTTTTTCCAGCGGCGTATTGGTTCGTACCAGCGGCGTATTGCTTTTTTTTCCAGCGGCGTATTGGTTCGTACCAGCGGCGTATTGCTTTCCGTAACCTTGAAAAACACAAAGTGCCAGCGGCGTGTTGCTTTGGAAAATAGAGCCAACATCAGCGGCATTCCGGCCTGTGCTCGGTTGGGCACGGAAACGCGACTGACCAATAGGAAGCTTAATTTTC